>NW_026530684.1:246429-465796 GCF_014839835.1 Dryobates pubescens
GATACTCATATGGTCAGAACACTTTCTGCCATGTTAGTGGAGATCATCTTCTGTAAATGGTTCTATGTCCTTGCTAATATGGAAACAGTGTGGGAGGAGAATGGGCAATTTCAAATCATTCCATACAGTGGTTTTGTGCTTAGAGCATACAAGTACAATCAAGCAAGGTCTTGAAGAAGCAGGATATGTTCAGAGACACAGTAGCAGTTCAACCATGCAGGTATTTTCTTCGCAGGTTTTGTTGGTTTCTTCTTTTCATGGTGGGAGGGAGGAAGATGTGACTTTTTAAAGTCCTGTAATTCTTCAGTATGTCAGTTTCTGAAATACAGAAGTCTGTACAAGTTTTGCCTAACTGTTAATCTGGAACAGCTCGTAGAATTGGTGTGCCAGGACCAATTTGACACACGCATTTAGTGGAGATGGCACAACCTGTCAGCTTGGACAGCAGCTTTTGAAGTAGTCTACATACCTTTCACATTCATTTCTAGTTCTGCCAAACTGTCATCGTGCAAAGACAAGTACATTTGTGTACCCGCTCCAGTCCTCAAGTGTTCGTAAGTTAATCTCTGTAGGTGATGCACTCTGGGCAAGACATTTGGTCAAGAAATTTCACTTTCATACTGGAAGAACAAAAATGTGAGCTGTTTGAATGACTTCTAGGAACTTCTCTTGCTCAGGGAACTCCTCAGTACGAGATGGCTACAGAAGCTGAAATCTATGTTCTGCTGAGCTGTGCCCAGTCATATTTAACAGGTTTATATTTATTTGTAGTATTTCACATAGCATTACTGAGGCACATAGATGCCTTTAAAATAATTGATGTGTACGTGATTGATGGTCAGTTTTGTGTCTGTAAGCAAGAGCATTACTCTGCGTACTCTTCTCATTATCCCACCTGAATAGCTTAACAGAAAAAGCTAAACCAGAAGTAATTTTTTTAGCCTGTATACTTCCCACAGTCTGGACTCTGGAAGCTTTACATAGAAGCTTTACATAGAATAAACCAGGTTGGAAGAGACCTTCAAGATCATCGCGTCCAACCCATCAACCAGTCCAACACCACCCAAACATCTAACCCACGGCACCAAGCACCCCATCAAGTCTTCTCCTGAAAACCTCCAATGATGGCGACTCCACCACCTCCCCAGGCAGCCCATTCCAATGGGCAATCACTCTTTCTGTATAGAACTTTTTCCTAACATCCAGCCTGAACCTCCCCTGGCGCAGCCTGAGACTGTGTCCTCTTGTCCTGGTACTGGCTGCCTGGGAGAAGAGACCAACATCCGTCTGTCTACAACCTCCCTGCAGGGAGTTGTAGAGAGCAACAAGGTCACCCCTGAGTCTCCTCTTCTCCAGGCTAAGCAACCCCAGCTCCCTCAGCCTCTCCTCGTAGGGCTTGTTCTTGTGTTGAAGGCCCCAGAGTACTCCAGGTGAGGTCTCCCCAGAGCAGAGTGTCAGTATTACCTCTCTATCTGCTAGCCACTGTACTTTTGATGCAGCCCAGGATGCATTTGGCCTTCTGGCCTACAAATGCACATTGTCAGCTCATGTTCAGCCTACCGTCAACCAGCACCCCCAGGTCCCTCTCAGCCTGACTGCTCTCCAGCCACTCTGACCCCAGCCCGTAGCTCTGCATGGGGTTGTTGTGGCCAGTGTGCAGAACCCGGCACTTGGATGTGTTCAGTCTCAAGCCCTTGGACTCTGCCCCTCTGCCCAGCCTGTCGAGGTCCCTCTGCAGAGCCTCTCTACCCTCCAGCAGATCAACTCCTGCCCCCAGCTTGGTGTCGTCAGCAAATTTACTGTGATGGACTCATGCCCCGTCGTCCAAGTCATCAATAAAAGATGTTTGAAGAGCATGGGGCCCAGCACTGATCCCTGGGGCACACCACTGGTGCCTGGCTGCCACTGCTGTGGCACCATTCACCACCCACTCTCTGGGCTCAGCCCTCACAGCCAGTTTCCTAACCCATTGCAGTGTGCTCCCATCCAAGCCATGGGCTGACAGCTTGGCCAGGAGTTTGCTGTCGGGGAACGGTGTCAAAGGCCTTGCTGAGGTCCAGGTAGACTACATCCACAGGCCTCCCCACATCCACCAGGCGTCACCTGATCATAGAAGGAGATCTAGGTTGGTCAGTCAACGTCGCTAGGCGTAACTAGACAACTGTACCTCGGAGCAGCTGGGAGAATAGCCCATTTGGGGTATAAGGTTGTTAATAGAATTCATTCCTTACAAGCATGTACTGTCTTGTCTGTGAATCACGAAGGAGGACTGTGAGACAGCTTGGGATACCTCAGCAAGCCTTTCTTCAAGGCTGCAGGTTCTGTAAAACTTGGCATCAGTAGTTCGTCCTTGTCATTTTATTCCTAATGGCCTATTTTTGCCAGAATTAAGGGTGATACCTTACTTAGTTTGGCATAACATTTGGGATATTTTAACTGTCCTTTTCTCAAACTCTGCATCAGGAAGTAGAGTAAATGAGTGATATAGATAGTGTTAGGGTATAGTCAGAGGTTTCAGCAAGGTGGCCCTTCATATTTAAATAAGCTGGGTGTGTAAATTTGTGCAACCTATTACTTCAGCCACTTAATAGAAAAATAAGATCAGTGTCTCTGAGGGCCTTTATGTTTAAGTAGTATAGTAATGTGACCAGTATTAGGCTATTATTGAAGGCTTTGCCAAGTCTACCCTTCTCATTTCCTGCTATCAAGCTTACTTACTTGGTTCCCTTCTCAGTTTCTTAGCTGTCTGAGAGTTGGGAGGAAGTAAGAACACTACTTTAACGTAGATAAATGTGTGGGATCTTTATAGCAGATTAGGCTGGGCTCTTTCTGAACAAGTACCTTCATTGTGACTCATTCTGCCATCTCTTTGCTCAGAGGGATCTATCTTTAGAGGTAGGCCACCACTAATTATGTGATACTGAAAAGCATATTGTTTATGGGACTACAATCTAGTTTTTGTTTTGTAGTTTAAAAATGTACTGTTGATTTTAAGCCTCAGATACATGTGAGAATACACTGTGGTTTGGAGTGTTAACTTCTCAAAACAAGTTGATTTCAAAACAATTGATCATAATATGACATGTTCATAAAGTTTATTTTCCCTATAAATAGGTTTGAGTAAATCTATTTATAGCAGAACTGTAAAGACAGAAGACATGCAAGCGCATACTCTTTGAACTCAAATGTGACATTGTATGGGTTTTTAAATGACTGTACTTCAGTATTTACTTCTGTGTGAGGCTTCTGACAATGTGCCTCTTCTTTCCTGTAAATTAATTTAACATAGGAGAAAGTGAAAGTGGTAGTTTTGTACTGTATACAAGCTGGTTGTAAATGTGGACTTCCATCCAGAAGAAGTCTTCTCACTGCTTCTGTTGATACTTATCTGATGATTGTGTAGCCTTGGCATTCACCTGGCTGGATGGAGGATTGTATGCGAAAAAGGGGAAAAACCTGTGTGTTGTTGAATGCGCAAGAGCCACGACAGCTGCACCAGATGGAATGTGGCCTAAAAAAAGTATCTTTAGGAGTTCATATTAAAATCCTTGTGAGATCACAAGGGGATTTCGAGTAACTCCATACAAATGTGACATGCTTTGTGAAATTTTGGTATTCATTTAGTTTGGGTCATAGTAATAGAATAGAATAGACCGGGTTGGAAGAGACCTTCAAGATCATCGTGTCCAACCCCGACAGGCTGGACAGATGGGCAGAGTCCAAGGGCATGAGATTGAACACATCCAGGTGCCGGGTTCTGCACGTTGGCCACAATAACCCCATGCAGTGCTACAGGCTGGGGTCAGAGTGGCTGGTGTAAAAATAATTTTAAAAAAATAACAAATTTGTCAACATAGGAGGATTTCAGAGGTTGATTCAGTATTTTGTCACATGTTAAAAATCCAGGCAGTTAATTAACCTGGCATTTGTAATTTGCGGGTCTGATCACCAGCAATGTAACTTTCAGCGGTGTCATGCTGGCAGTCTGAAAGCAGGGGACTTTAGAATTCTTTCAAGAGGGGATATTTTTAACGTCTGGCTTTTGTAGTACATGTAACTTGTTACTGGTCCAGTGTAGAATCAACATTTGGAAATGTTCTTGTTCTTGCTGTCTTAATGATTTAGCTGGAAAAAAATTAACTGTAAATCATTCCCCTAGAGAAAGTTTAGAGGGACAAATTTCACTTTCAAATCTTACTTCCTGTAAGCACTTTAACTTTTTAGACATATACGTATATACACATTCGTATATGCATACATGTATTTGTATTACAGACACACAGAGAGAAAAAATTGGCAATCTCATTCTTAGTTGTGAGTGTCTTCCATTTTGGATGAGCAGCCATATCCTGAACTGTATTCAAATAGGTAGGACAGGTATGGATAATGGTTTGTCTAGGGATCTTGAGGTTCAATTTTCAGTGTTTGAGGACAGCATTATTTTTGCTTCTGTCACAAGATGCTTTCCAGTGACCACTTTCAGGACAGTAGTCAATTGCAGCTAACTATTTTTGTGAAATTCTGCTTGAATTCTGTAACCACAATGGTTTTAAGGACCATTTTGGATTTTGTTTCCAGGGTCTAAAGAAGATTCCTACTTGACTCATGAGATAATGCGACCTTTCTTATTTCCAAATCTTTGAGATCAGAAGAAAGGAAAATTTCATACTCTTGATGTCAGGTAAATTACGTAATACTATTGAAGGCAGATATTAAGCAGACTGGATGGAAATGTTTAAATAATAAAGGATTTGCCAGCATTCAGGTCACCTGTTCAGAAAGATTTGAGTTATGATATGAATTAATAGAAATGAAGATTCCCTCTTTCTAAACCAAATTGCTCTGATTTGATTGGAAGAAGCAGCTTCAGGAGCAGCATGAAGTGTTGAAGCAACCTTATCTGCACTTTTCTCCTTACGCAGCCACATGACAAAGCTGTGATTGACTGCAGTCTTGTGTAGTGAAAGGTGGTTTGGCGTGTTACAACAGTCATTCTGTCTGGAAATGTAGGTCAGTCTCAGTGGTTTCAGGGTGACTCAGTCTTACTTCAAAACTGATGAAGTAGAGAGAAGTTTTTGTGTTTGGTGTAGCTGTTCCTCAACTTGGTTACGTTAACTTTATTGCAGTCTATAACTTATGGCAAAATAGGCAGGTAGACAATGGGGCACTGACGTTTTATGGCACTGCAGTGATGTTCGTCAGATATTGGTAATTAAAGTCGGAAGTTTTGTGAGAGGAGGTCATATTTTCTTCTCTCTCAATCTTGCATGAACTTTGATAACCTTAATAGAACATAAACATATGTTTTCCAGGCAAAGGATACTGATGCTTACGTCCCAGAAACTCCCAATACATTTTAATACTGAAGAGTATATTGTTTGTACTGCACCAGTAATATTAAACAGATTTATTACAAGAACTGTGCTGTGTAGCATTTCATCAGAATTTCAGCTCTAACCCTATCCTCCACAAGACTGGTGTAATTCTTTTGTCAGATTTAAGTTCTGGGATGCAGTTTGTTTATAACGTCCGATCATAGTTACAATTGTTGTTTGTAGTATGCAAGACAGAAGATTGTACTACATCTATAGGATGGCTAAATATATTTCCCTCCCTGCCCCAATCTGTTGCTTGTACAGCTTTGGAAAACACATCAGCACTGCATTATCATATTGTAGATACAAGCTTCAGTCTGAGTTCCACTGGGTTTCCCCACCTGAGCTACTTAGCTCACATTAGACACATTTAATTGAGTTCCACCTCTGTGCTTTTAATCAGAGCACTTTGGTCTGCATGTGCTGGGCTAGTTTTTGAGCTGAATTACTAAATGTGCCTTTTTCCTGTGCAAGGCTGATGGAATCTGGGAGTAAAATTGGTGTAAGGTTGTATGTAAGTCTGTTGAGAATTCTATCAAAAAAAAAGTTCCACTGATTCTTTGTTTTGTCATTGCTCCTCTGTGGAGAATAACGTGTTGAAAGCATCAGAAGGGATAGAGATATGCCCTGTAATACTTAGAAATCTAGCATTTATTTCTAATGCAGAATACAATTATGAAATAATCTTTCTATTTTGTCTCATTGAATGAGGTTTCTCTCACTGCATAAACACTATGGTAGTGTGATTTCCTACAAAATCTCTAGCCTGTTTGTAGGTTTTTTGGAGTGTGTTGCTTTAGCCTAAATAAAGTATTTAAGAGCTACCAGGGTATTAAATCCGGGTTTACTACGTCACTTTCAAAAGTTATTTAGCATGACAGGTTATTCAGCAATCAGATCACTGCTAACATTGTAAATGTTTGTCGTTCACTATATGGCAGTATTACATGTATCGCTCAGTCTTGGGGGTTGGGAATAATTTCTAAGTAAATTGATTTATGAATACAGTTTTGTAGTACAGATAATGTCAAATGCTGTTCTGTGATAAGGTGGCTGCACAGATGCATTTGTTAAGGTTAGTCTTTGATGTGTTGTCGTAGTCCCAACAATAAACTGAAAAGAGTGGCGTTAGGATAGCAAAGGATGGTGTAATGAGTTTTTGGTGTCTCTGCATCTCAGGAGCCAATGCCTATAGTGGGTATGCCTTACTGATCTCTTAAGTCAGACGCAGAGCAGAGCATATAGGTATCAGAATTTTTATTTTCTGATGAATAGAAATGATGAAAGATCTTGTAAGATTGCCTGGTGGATTTCTCTTGTCCCTACAGTGTTGAAGTACCTTTTTCTCTTGCCTTCGCTAGTGTGAGTTTTGTCAGATGTGGAGGAAGGTTGAGAGTACAGGCTGTGGTGTTGTAGAAAGCGCAAAATTAAGAGTTGTCTTTTTTTACAGGATTGTGATGAACCAGCAATAAAACTCTGAGATTTAATGGCTTAATTTCAACAGAATTGCCTTACTTGATGTCTCTTATTTTTGTAATAACTCCTGTGGACGGTTTGTACCCTGGGCTGAAAGCAGTTTATTGGGAGGAGGGGGGGTGTTCATGTATTCAAGTAATTTTCAAGGGGCTATACATAATCACTAAATAAAATTCTCTTTGAGATTTTTTTTCTGAACATCTCCCTGTCTAAAATATGCAGAGCATCTATATAATACTCAACTAGCACCTTCACAAAAAGCTGTCGTAGCAAAGAAGCATAACACAACTCGTTACTTTGGCCGTCCATTGTAAGAATGTGTAATCAATTAAAAACTTTGAAACCAGGCTGGCTGCAAGGTGGTAGGGACAACAGCTTGTGTTTATTTTGCTGTCAGTGTGCTTTTTTAGCAATATTATAGATATGTATGCTAGGATCTGCCCTACTTGCTGTGCTTTTAACCCATTAAACTTAAGTTCAAATTATGAAAGACTTCTACCTGTTACACTGCCTTGTGCTCTTGCGAAGATAGAGGCCTAGGAGTAACCATGTAGTTACAAGGAACTTAGGTCAAGATGTTCTTAGCATATGATGCAAAATTGCAAATATATGAAATTTTGCAAAGAAGGTTTGCGAGCATCTTGCAGAGGTCAGAGCAGAGTCATGCCCTTAGAGTCCTGTGGCTCCTTCATAAAAGAACTTTTTTAAATATAGTTTGTAAACTTTTTTTTTTCTCAAATCTGAATTCGATGGGCCATTGAAACTCTTGGATGATTCTATTTCCCAATTAATTTTCTTTTTTATATCCTAGTTGTGTGAAAACAATAGATTCAATATTAGGAAAGAATGCAAGGCTAATGCAGCTGAAGGTAGGCATGGCTGTGCATGAGCTGGGGACTTGCTACCTTGAGCACTAGAATGTGTACATCACGTGAAGTAGACTAGGCTTTTTGTCCTGATCATAGTTTAAGTCTTCTGTGTCTTTAGGTACTAGGGCAGTAAGTCCTGCTTGCATTTAAAATACCTAACATTTTTTTGGAATTTCCACAATCTAAATTATATATGGAGTCTCATTAGCCAAGAGTTGGCGTGGTGAGTGCTGTGGATTAAGCAAAGGATGATGCATTCCATGTGAAGCAGACATTTTCAGCTGCCATTTGGAGATGTTTAGCCTTCCTAATACCATGCAGTCAGTTTTATAACTGTTTCAGGCATGATCCAACAAAAGGAACATAATGTATTAGTAGTTAATTAATATTCAAATAGTCCTTAATTCAGGCTGTGTCATACCCCTCTCGGTTATATACTGCTACTAATGTTGCATAACTGTTGGTTGAATCTAATTATTTCTTTTATATTATATAATAACCCCTTTCTGGGATGGAAAACAAAAAGGATTTTTAATGTCAATATTTGTTAGTAAGGGAAAAATGTGACATTTACATAGAAGGTTAATGTTCTAATGACAGGTGTCAGCTGTTCTGTTGTATTTGACTTATGTTCCTAGGGGAGGAGTATATGTTAGCGTTTTCAAATACGAAAACAGGGCATTCATAAAAATTTGCACAAATATAGCTAAAAGGTCTATATTTAAATGGAAGTGAAAGGAATATTAAAAATTGTACTGCTGATTTGTTTTCTTTATCCTGCCTGCATCAATGAATCTTTCCAGAATAACTTCACACCAGATACTTTATTAAGAATAGTATTCAAAGATTTCAAGCCAGTTCTGTCATGAAACACTCCTGTGTTTTGAATGGCAGCCTTTCACATACTGGTAAACTAGTCTAGGCTCACTCTCAAATTGTTGCCTCAGGAGGGGTTGCTCTCTGGGAATGAGAATAGGTAAGTCTTGTTATGCAAAGGAGGATGTTCACCTTCCGCAGGACAGGGCAGTGGGAACGCCAGCTGGAATGACTTGGTGTAGGGGAGTGTGCCCTCCTCTCCATCCCCCCCCTCCCCCCCCCAAATTCCTGTAAGGCTTCCACTTAGTGCTAAAAGCTCCTCTTAAAAGATGGATCTTAATTGTATTGACATATATGTCAGAGAGTGTTAATAGTTTATAAATGTGGGACTTGGCTGGCTAATTCATAGAATCAATAATCTAATTCATGGATTTGAGTTCAGTAAAATAAAATCTTCTGTAAAACTGCTTAAAAAGGGGCAACACCAGAGATGAGAGATTTCACATTACAATAGTACATCCTGTGGCCACCCTAATAAGGTATTCCTGGTGAATGACCCATTAGTATAACTTTTCACAGAAAACTGCTAATAGGCTTCTCTCAATTTTTTTACAAATGCTTGATCAAAAAGTAGAGGAACAATTGTTTGGATTGTATTACTGCTTAATCTGAAGGTTTGCAATCAGACACTTACTTTCTGGTCTAAGCAGCAGTGCAGCAGAAAGAATAAAAGATGAAGAATTTGGTTTTCAAGTAGCAAAACACACTGAAGAATTGACAACAATGGGGGCAAATTATTTGACTTATGGTTAAATTTATCATCTGAAATTCATAGCTGCAAAGGTTTAGTGCAAGGGCTAAACCACCTGCTCCCCCAACACAAAAGTGAGGGGAAGCGTAACACACACAACTCACAGCTGAGGAAAAAAGATCAGTCTCTAATGTAACATAAGATATCATAAGCACAATGTGTAATTACCTTAGCTAATCATCTAATCTAAATGTACAATACACGATTACCTTATCTTAGCCTATTTGCAGAAGCAGCACAGTAAAATACACGGGGGGGAGAGGGAGAAACCAGCATAAACCAGAAAACCAAAACCAACAGCTACCTGACTCCTACTCTTTCTGCCACCACCCCTGCAGAAAAGAGACCACAGCCAAGAACCAGAGCCCAGAAGCAGCAACTGGAACAGGAAGCCTCCCATATTGCAATCTGAACTTCAAGCCCCATAATCTTTGCTCTAGGTAGCACTTTCCTCTTTTTGAAGCCGGTATGAGTGCAGCTCAGTATGAATAGCAGCGGCAGGTTCAACTCGATCTGTGGCACTAGTGCTTTTGTGAAAAGCTATCTTATATTTCAAGTGATACTGTATAAATAACTGTCAGTTGACATGCTTGACAGGAGTCTATTTAATATGTGACTTAAATCAGCAAACACAGGGCTGTAGCTGATTTGCTTGAAAGATTTTAGGATGTTCACACCAATGATTAATTTGACTAGAATTGTGTCATAAATAATATTGAAGGCATAGTACCTGATACTACTACTTCAGTTCTCAGCAGTGAAACTTTCAGATGCTTCTTCAATTTTACTTGGATTTACTGATCTTTTATGGGATCTCAGTGCATTGTCACCACCTCAGAGCTGAAATGTCTCTGTGCTATGATTGCTGCTCTCACTTGGGGCTCTGGGTAACCAAGTTACCCAGCCCAGGTTTGGCTAACATTGCTGATATCACTCTTAGGGGTGGGATTAGATGCTGACACCATAATCTGGAAAGTGTATTGTTTTTATCTGTTTGGGGTGGAGACTAGGCACTATGTACTTCTCAGGCCCTCAGAGAACACTGCTGTTAAGGTGATAATCACGAATACTCATTAACTTATTTTAATAGCATTTAGGTCTGATAACATTATGTAATGGGTTGGGGCAGATCCCCTCCCCACCACAGGCAGAAATAACGACTCAGACAAATGGATTGCAAAAAGCGATAGAAAGTTTAAATAGGAAAACAATAAAAAACAACAATGAAAGTTTTACAGAGACCCACAAGCACCATGACAAAAGAGAGAGAGATCCCAGAACATACCCAAGAACATCCCATCCCCACCTGGGGGTACACCCAAACCCCCCCAGGGCTTTTTCCTCCCCCCAGCCCAGCCTTGGTCCTGGGCAGGCCCAAGGGAGGCAGCTCATGCCATTTTACCTAGGCAGCAGCAGGGGACAAAAGAGGAAGTGAAGACCCCGCATGGACATTTTATAGGGGAGCAGGGCATTATGGGAATGGAATACCTGGTTCCCTGTGACCACCCCCTGGGCGGGGCCCACCCCTTGGGACCTCCCAGGTGTGGCCTGTGCAGTGGCATCTGGGCCAGCACCCAGCCTAAACCACCACACATTACAAGGAAATGACTCAATAATTTGGGATCTTACAGAAGTATTATTGTTGAAGTTTCATTGAATTTCATGTTTTTCTGCTTCAGTGTGTTCCTTGTGTTTGACATCTGCATATATCTGTTTCAGCTGTGATTTTAATGGATTTAGTATCATCAAAACTTATGTAAGTTTCTAGATGTGATTTTTTTCTGAATTTGCAGAAGGAACAGATCTGTGCAGACAACACTTGTATGCGTATTTCTTTAAAGCAGGATAGATTTTTGGAACTGTTAAGAGTACTTAATGTACAGTGGATTGATTTTTCTAAGAGATACTGGAATTAACACCTGTGTAAAGTGTTGGCAACACGTGGGGTTACTTGGAGTATTTTTTTATGTCGTACATGTATGCATGCATGTATAAATAAATGTCCTATATATTTAGTTAGAACGAAACCTGTGGTCTTCCATGTAACATTGAAATGTGAATACAATTCTCTTTTAATTTGGTGAACTTTCATAGCATTTCCAGTACATATGCAATGTGGAGGAAAAAACCCCACCTTCTTGTGTAATCTAAACACATTAACTTACGACAAAGACTTAACTTATGAAATGTACTTAACTTACCAGTGTTATAGGTAGCATGCATGTAGTCTTGGCATTTTCCAAACACAACTGTATCCAAAAGTCTTTACCTCTTCTACTTATTATTTGGTTTTATTCATTATATACTTTTTATTGCATTTACATCCTAGTTTAAATTTGCCGTCTCTTATCTTGTGTCTCTCTTTCCATCCCCCTTCTACAGTACTAGAATTTCCCTCTTGCCCTTTGAAGGGAACACACGCCTGAATTATGGGCTTGGATTAGTTCATCTGGACACAGTACTCTGCACAGAACAGATAGTGGAAATAAATAACCTGTTAGCATGTCTATGTGAGCAATATGGATATCTCATTTCTAGAACGGATTATTGAATTACATTACATAGAATTACATAGAATAAACCAGGTTGGAAGAGACCTTCAAGATCGTCGCGTCCAACCCATCAACCAATCCAACACCACCTAAACAACTAACCTATGGCACCAAGCACCCCATCAAGTCTTCTCCTGAAAACCTCCAATGATGGGGACTCCACCACCCCCCCCAGGCAGCCCATTCCAATGTGCAATCACTCTTTCTGTATAGAACGTTTTCCTAATATCCAGCCTGAACCTCCCCTGGCGCAGCCTGAGACTGTGTCCTCTTGTCCTGGTACTGGCTGCCTGGGAGAGGAGACCAACCTCTTCCCGTCTACAACCTCCCTTCAGGTAGTTGTAGAGAGTAATAAGGTCACCCCTGAGTCTCCTCTTCTCCAGGCTAAGCAACCCCAGCTCCCTCAGTCTCTCCTCACAGGGCTTATGTTCCAAACCCCTCACCAACTTTGTTGCTCTTCTCTGGACTCGTTCCAGCAAGTCAACCTCCTTCCTAAACTGAGGGGCCCAGAACTGGACACAGTACTTGAGGTGCGGCCTAACCAGTGCAGTGTACAGGGGCAGAATGACCTCCCTGCTCCTGCTGGCCACACTGTTCCTGATGCAGGCCAGGATGCCATTGGCCCTCTTGGCTGCCTGGGCACACTGCAGGCTCATGTTCAGTCTACCGTCGACCAGCACCCCCAGGTCCCTCTCTGCCTGGCTGTTCTCCAGCCACTCTGACCCCAGCCTGTAACTCTGCATGGGGTTGTTGTGGCCAATGTGCAGAACCTGGCACTTGGATGTGTTCAATCTCAAGTCCTTGGACTCTGCCCATCTGTCCAGCCTGTCGAGGTCCCTCTGCAGAGCCTCTCTACCCTCCAGCAGATCAACTCCTGCCCCCAGCTTGGTGTTGTCATCAAATTCACTGATGATGGACTCAATGCCCTCGTCCAGATCATCAATAAAGATGTTGAAGAGCATGGGGCCCAGTACTGATCCCTGGGGCACACCACTGGTGACTGGCCGCCAGCTGGATGTGGCACCATTCACCACCACTCTCTGGGCTCGGCCCTCCAGCCAGTTCCTAACCCATCGCAGTGTGCTCCCATCCAAGCCATGGGCTGACAGCTTGGCCAGGAGTTTGCTATGGGGGACGGTGTCAAAGGCCTTGCTGAGGTCCAGGTAGACTACATCCACAGGCCTCCCCACATCCATCAGGTGGGTCACCTGATCATAGAAGGAGATCAGGTTGGTCAGGCAGGACCTGCCCTTCCTAAACCCATGCTGGCTGGGCCTGATCCCTTGGCCATCCTCTAAGTGCTGTGTGATTGCACTCAGGATGATCTGTTCCATAATCTTGCCTGGCACTGAGGTCAGGCTGACAGGCCTGTAATTCCCTGGCTCATCCAACCGCCCCTTCTTGTGGATGGGTACCACGTTGGCCAGCTTCCAGTCGTCTGGGATGTCTCCAGTGAGCCAGGACTGCTGAAAAATGATGGAGAGTGGCTTGCCCAGCTCATCTGCCAGCTCTCTCAGCACCCTAGGATGGATCCCATCTGGTCCCATGGACTTGTAGGGGTCCAAGCTGCTGAGGAGAGCTCCGATCACTTGCTCATGGAACATAGGGAAACTATGCAGCTCCCTGGCTCCTTCTGCCAGCTCTGCAGGCCAGCTGTCTGGTAGATGTTCTGTCCTGCTAGTAAAAATTGAGGTAAAGAAGGTGTTAAGTACCTCTGCCTTATCCTCATCCTGTGATACAACATTTCCCTCCATGTCAACCAAGGAGTAGAGGTTGTCCCTGCCATTTCTCTTGCTATTAATATATTTATAGAAGGACTTTTTGTTGTCCTTCACATCAGAGGCCAATTTGAGTTCCAAATGTGCTTTTGCCTCCCTAATTTTCTTCCTACATGCCCTGGCAACCTCTTTAAACATTCCATGGGTTGCCTCACCTTTCTTCCAAAGATGATACACCCTCTTTTTTTCCCTTAGTTCTGTTAAAAGTTCATTACACAACCAGGCTGGCCGTTGTGGTGGTTTGAAAGGAAAGGCTCTGCTTTCCCTCCCCCACTGAGAAAGAGACCACGGCTAAACCCAGTCGGAGAAATGAGAGTATATTTTACAAGGAAACAGATTCTATGTAACACAACCAATACAGGTATTTTACAATATATACAGGAATATACAGCCAATGAACTCAACCAGAAACCAGACCCCCCACAGAGGGGGCTTCCCCCTGTGCCCCCCTTCACCCCCTACCTCCCTTCTCCCCCAAAGAGGTAGAAGAAGAGATGTGGACGGTTAACAGGGCAGGAAAGGAAGAAAGGCCTTGCACAGGAGTTAGTATCTTATCTTAGTTGGCCAGAATCCCAGAAGCAGATCCAGCCGAGAGGGACAGTGAAGGAAGGAAGACTGAGAGAAAGTTCCCAACTCCCCTGAGTCCAATCTCTCCTCCCACAATCCTACCAATGAAATTCGTTTAGAAAACCAAAATATTTTACAAACATTTAGCCAGTGTGCCCCTTCCTTAAAGGCACAGCGTCAAACGGCCACAGCCGTCTGCCCCGGCGGCTCCTCTTCCGGCACATTGGCACAGCCTGCTCCTGAGCCTTCATCAGTTCTTTCTTGAGGCAGGTCCAGCCCTCCTGGACCCCTTTATTTTTAAGGGCTTTGTCCCAAGGAACCCTCTGAATTATTTCCTTGAGCAACCTGAAGTCTGCCCTCCAGAAGTCCAGAGTGGAGGTCTTCTTGCTGCCCCTCTTAGTTTGACGGAATACTGAAAATTCAATTCTCTCGTGGTCGCTGGCCCCTAAACAGCCTCCGACCACCACATCACCCACCATCCCTTCCCTGTTGGTGAAGAGGAGGTCAAGCATAGCCTTGGCCCTGGTAGGCTCATGCAGCACCTGGGATAAGAAGCTGTCCTCCATGCACTCTATGAACCTCCTAGACTGTCTCCGCTCTGCTGTGTTGAGATCCCAGCAGATGTCAGGCAGGTTGAAGTCGCTCATGAGGACAAGGTCAGGAGATCTTGAGACAGCCTTAAGCTGTCTATAGAATGCTTCGTCAACATCATCCTCCTGGTTGGGTGGTCTATAACAGAGTCCAACCAGGATGTCTGCCCTGCTGGTCTTCCCTCTAATTCTTGCCCACAAGCATTCAACCTGATCGTCCCTAATCTCTAGCTCAATGGCATCTAGTGCCTCCCTGATGTACAGGGCCACCCCTCCACCCCTTCTTCCTTGCCTGTCTCTCCTGAAGAGCCTGTGGCCATCAATTGCAGCACTCCAGTCATGTGAGCTATCCCACCACGTCTCCGTGATGGCAACTACGTCATAACTTTCCTGCTGCAACAAGGCTTCCAGCTCCTCTTGTTTGTTACCCATGCTTCGTGCATTAGTGTACATGCACCTCAGCTGGGCTGCTGGTTTGGCCTCTGACCCTAGCTTACTTCCCCCAGACTCTTGCCTGAGGGGACTAGTTTCAGCCCCTTCCCCCTTCGAAACTGGTTTAAAGCCCTGTCAATGAGACCTGCCAATTCCCTTCCCAGAATCTTTTTACCTTTGGGGGACAGGCCATTCTCATATACTGTGACCTTTCCCCTTCTCTGGGACAGATGTACTCCATCTGTTGCCAGGTGGCCTGGTACAGTGGAAAGTTCTCCAAGATCAAAAAATCCAAAATTCTTTTGGCTGCACCAGCCTCTAAACCACTTGTTAACTATAGCTGCTGACCTGCTCCTTATGGTATTCCCTCCTGCAACTAAGGGTATTGAGGAAAAAATTATTTGAGCACCTGACCCCTCAACCAGATCTCTCAGGGCCCTGAAATCATTTTTGATAGCCCTGGGAGTTCCAATTACAACATCATCATTCCCTATCTGCATAAGTAGCAAAGGATAATAGTCAGAAGACTGTACCAGCCTGGGCAGCCTTCTGGTAACATCATTAACTTGGGCTCCAAGGAGACAACAGAGTTCCCTATGAGATGGGTCTGGCTGACAAATGGGGCCCTCCATTCCCCTCAGAAGTGAATCGCCAATAACAATTACCCTCCTCTTTTTTGGAGGGAGCAGGTCCTGATGTTCTCTGATGTTCTCCTTTCTTAGTGGTAGGATGGGATACGTAGATGTATACATAAAAGTTGGGTTGAACTTCAGGTAAAAATAGAAATGTGTGCACCATCTGTTCCTTTGTCACACTTTGCATAAAATTGCTGTGTTGTGTATGTTATTATTCATAGTCAGAAATAAACCCCAAAACTGCAGTTCTAACTGATTACTTGACCTTTTCAAACATATGGCTTGGTTTTGTTTACAGGTGTAAAACAAAAGTGTATGCGGACGCCCTTCCCACAACAAGCGTTGTCATTGTTTTTCACAATGAGGCGTGGAGCACACTCCTACGGACAGTTCACAGTGTGATAAACAGGTCACCACGGCACATGCTGGAAGAGATCGTCCTCGTCGATGATGCCAGTGAAAGAGGTAATAATGTTGATGCCCTAGCTTGCTGCTCTCTCTACTTCAGAGATTGAGACTGAAGGTCTGTGTGTTTAGCTGTCCTCAGCAAAACAGTTGTTGGGGCAGGCGAAGACAGAATGAGCAGTGCCCGTTGTGAGGTACAGGTGGGTCATTCCCCACTGAAAACTAGTGTAAATGTATGTCTGCTTTTCTGTTGGCAGTGCAGAGCTTGTGTTTGACAGTGGCTTTATCCTATTACTGATTTTATGCCTTGTGTTTACAATTTTAACACAAAGTCTAAAGCCTGAGCCTGTTCCTCAGACATCATAATTTGCTGTCATCTCTAACCACATGGAAGACAAGAAGGTTATCAGGAGTAGCCAACATGGATTTATGAAGGGAAGATCCTGCCTGACTAACCTGATAGCCTTCTATGAAATTATGACCAAATGGGTAGATGAGGGAAGAGCAGTGGATGTCTTACATCTTGGCTTCAGTAAGACTTTTGATACTGTCTTCAGAGAAAAGCTCAGGAAATGTGGCACAGACAGCTGGTCTGGGAGGTGGATTGAAAACTGGCTCCACAACAAGTTTCAGAGGGTCATCATCAGTGGCATAGAGTCAACTTGGAGGCCTGTGCCCAGTGGTGTTCCCCAGGGATCAGTACTGGGCCCAGTTTTGTTCAATATCGCAGAATCAACCAGGTTGGAAAAGACCTCAGAGATGATCCAGTCAACGTATTGCCTAACACCTGACAACTAAACCATGGCTCCAAGTGCCACATCCAGCCCTTTTTTTTGAACACCTCCAGGGATGGTGACTCCACCACCTCCCTGCGCAGCACATTCTAGTGGCCAATTACTCTTTATGGGAAGAACTTTCTCCTCACCTCAAGCCTAAACTTCCCCTGGTGCAGTTTGAGACTGTGTCCTCTCGTTCTGGTGCTGGTTGCCTGGGAGAAGAGACCAACCCTCTCCTGGCTACAACCTCCCTTCAGGTAGTTGCAGAGAGCAAGAAGGTCTCCCCTGAGCCTCCTCTTCTGCAGGCTAAGCAACCCCAGCTCCCTCAGCCTCTCCACACAGGGCTGTGCTCCAGACCCCTTCCCAGCCTCGTTGCCCTTCTCCAGACATCTTCAGGTATCTCAATGTCTTTCTTAAATTGAGAAGCCCAGAACTGGACACAGTATCTTTATTAACAATCTGGGTGAGGGGATTGAGAGTACCCTCAGCAAGTTCCTGATGATACAAAACTGGGGTGGGTGGGGGTTGGCTGACACCCCTCAGACTGTGCTGCCATCCAACGAGACCTGGACAGGCTGAGAGCTGGGTGCAGGCAAAACTCATGAAGCTCAGTAAGGACATGTGCAAGGTCCTACATCTGGGGAGTAATAACCACAGACACCAGTACAGGTTAGAGGCTGCCCTGCTGGAAAGCAGCTCCACAGAGGAAGACCTTGGACAGCAAGTTCTGCATGGAACAACAGTGTGCCCTTGTGTCCAAGACAGCTAATGGTGTCCTGGGGTGCATCAAGAAAAGTGTGGCCAGCAGGTCTAGGTAGGTTCTTCGCCCCCTCTACTCTGCCCTGGTAACACCACACCTGCAATAGTGTGTCCAGTTTTGGGCTCCCCAGTTAAAGAGTCACAGGGATCTACTCAAGAGAGTCCAATGGAGGGCTACCAGGGTGATGGGGAGTTGAGCATCTCCCCTATGAAGAGAGACTGAGAGCCCTGGGCCTGTTTAGTCTGGAGAAGAGAAGACTGAGAGGGAGAGCAAAACCACAGGACCACCAGTGGGCAACAGAGCTATTGGGGACTGGCACCAGGACTGGTGTGCTCGAGCTGAGAGGTGCTCTATTTTGGTTTCTTTTTGGGGCTTTTCGGGGCAGGAGGACCTCGGCAGGCAGCGAGGACCGGCAGGGTCCTCTTCTGGATGGGTGATGAGCTTCTAAAAGAACTAAGGGAAAAAAAGAGGGTGTATCATCTTTGGAAGAAAGGTGAGGCAACCCATGAAAAGTTTAAGGATGTTGCTAGGTCTTGTAGGAAGAAAATTAGGGAGGCAAAAGCACATTTGGAGCTTAGACTGGCCTCTGCTGTGAGGAACAACAAGAAGTCCTTCTATAAATACATTAATAGCAAGAGGAAGGGCAGGGACAACCTCCACTCCTTGGTGGACACGGAGGGGAATGTTGTAACAAAGGATGAGGAGAAGGCAGAGTTACTTAATAACTTCTTTGCCTCAATTTTTTCGAGCAGGACAGAATGTCTTCCAGACAGCCGGCCTGCAGAGCTGGCAGAAGGAGTTAGGGAGCAGCATAGTCTTCCTCTGTTCCAGAATGGGGTAGTTGGTGATCTGCTTAGCCACTTGGATCCCCACAAGTCCATGGGACCAGATGGGATCCATCCCAGGGTGCTGAGAGAGCTGGCAGATGTGCTGGCCAAGCCGCTTTCCATCATTTTTCAGCAGTCCTGGCTCACTGGAGACATCCCAGACGACTGGAAGCTGGCCAACGTGGTGCCCATCCACAAGAAGGGCCGGTTGGATGAGCCAGGGAATTATAGACCTGTCAGCCTGACAGGCAAGATTATGGAACAGGTCATCTTGAGTGCAGTCGCACAGAACTTGGAGGATGGCCAAGGGATCAGGCCCAGCCAGCATGGGTTTAGGAAGGGCAGGTCCTGCCTGACCAACCTGATCTCCTTCTATGATCAGGTGACTGCCTGGTGGATGCAGGGCAGGCTGTGGATGTAGTCTACCTGGACCTCAGCAAGGCCTTTGACACCGTCCCCCATAGCAAACTCCTGGCCAAGCTGTCAGCCCATGGCTTGGATGGGAGCACACTGCGATGGGTTAGGAACTGGCTGGAGGGCCGAGCCCAGAGAGTGGTGGTGAATGGTGCCACATCCAGCTGGCCGCCAGTCACCAGTGGTGTGCCCCAGGGATCAGTGCTGGGCCCCATGATCTTTAACATCTTTATTGATGATCTGGATGAGGGCATCGAGTCCATCATTAGTAAATTTGCTGATGATACCAAGCTGGGGGCAGGAGTTGATCTGCTGGAGGGTAGAGAGGCTCTGCAGAGGGACCTGGACAGGCTGGACAGATGGGCAGAGTCCAACGGCATGAGATTTAACACATCCAAGTGCCGGGTTCTGCACATTGGCCACAGCAACCCAATGCAGAGCTACAGGCTGGGGTCAGAGTGGCTGGAGAGCAGTCAGGCTGAGAGAGACCTGGGGGTGCTGGTTGATGGTAGACTGAACATGAGCCTGCAGTGTGCCCAGGCAGCCAAGAGCGCCAGTGGCATCCTGGCCTGCATCAGGAAGAGTGTGGCCAGCAGGAGCAGGGAGGTCATTCTGCCCCTGTACACTGCACTGGTTAGGCCACACCTCGAGTACTGTGTCCAGTTCTGGGCCCCTCAGTTTAGGAAGGAGGTTGACTTGCTGGAACGAGTCCAGAGAAGGGCAACAAAGTTGGTGAGGGGCTTGGAGCACAAGCCCTATGAGGAGAGATTGAGGGAGCTGGGGTTGCTTAGTCTGGAGAAGAGGAGACTCAGGGGTGACCTTATTGCTCTCTACAACTACCTGAAGGGGGGTTGTAGTGAGGCGGAGGTTGGTCTCTTCTCCCAGGCAATCAGTACCCGAACAAGAGGACACAGTTTCAGGCTGCATCAGGGGAGGTTTAGGCTGGAGGTTAGGAGGAAGTTTTACACAGAGAGAGTGATTGCCCACTGGAATGGGCTGCCTGAGGAGGTGGTGGGGTCGCCGTCGCTGGGGGTGTTCAGGGCGAGGCTTGACAGGATGCTTGGTTGTATGGTTTAGTTGATTAGGTGGTGTCGGATGATAGGTTGGACATGATGATCTCGAAGGTCTCTTCCAACCTGGTTAATTCTATTCTATTCTATTCTATTCTCACGTGCCTGCTTGGAGGAGGTGATGTCAGCCACGGGAAATTCACACGAGGCAGGGCTGAGCTGCTCCATCACCGTCGGCAGGAGAGCCTTCTGGCTGGACTGCAGTGAGTGGCTGTGCTGGGTTGAGGCAGCCCCCTCTCCCCCCACCACGGGCAGGAATAAAACACTCAGACAAACGGATTGCAAAAGTGATGAAAGTTTAAATAGAAAGCAGTGAAATGTTACAGAAAACCCAAAGCGCAGTGACAAAGAGAGATCCCAAAGCAAACCCAGAGGCATCCCATCCCATTCCCACCTGAGGGTACACCTGAGACCCTCAGGGCTCCTTCTTCCCCCTCCCTCTGCTGGGCTAGTCTCAGCTGGCCAGGCCTGAGACTGCCCATCCCCCCGTGGCCTTGGGCCTAGCCAGGCCCAAAGCCAGGAGACATCTCCCCCAGTTACCGGCTGGCGGAGGAGGAAGAAAAGAGAGCGTGCTAGACTCCGCACTGGATCTTATAGTGGTGCAAAGAATTATGGTAGGAAATACACAATTTCCTGTGTCCATCCCTCTGGGCTGGACTTCTGGACACAGGAAGTGAACACACCAGGGGGGCACCCAGCTCAAACTGCAACATGCCACCCCTGTATTTCATACCATAATCTCTGCACCTAAACACATCATCAAATCAGAAATCTTCCTGATGACTATGTCCGGTGAAGTCCACATCTTCATCTGGGCGTCCACTCAAACAGTCTCTTCCTTCAAGGCTCAAGTGTCAGTCCATTCCAGTTCTTCTCCTCTCATCTAACGGAACCTCCCGCGATGCAGAGTTCACTCTTCTGCAGTGCAAGCTCTTCATGGATCCGTTGGACATCCTGGTCACCTGGAAAGAACCTCACAACTTCTCAACCAAACCTTTATTCCCATCTCTATCTACTCAGCGGCATATTTCCACCCGTGGGGCAAGTCAGCCAGAACAATCAGGCTCTGCTGCTTTTCCACCCCTCCAGGAAAATAGCACGCTGAGCCTCTCTCAACAGTGCACGGACCTATCCCAAGCCCAGTGCTGACCGCTTCCAGCCGCGGCCCGAGGCTCCACAGACGCATGCCACAGGTACACCGCCCCTCCACTGGGCGTTCGCGTACCGCAGATGTGGCAGCTCCAAGTACACAGCCCCACCCCGGGAGGGGAGGGGCTGCTCCACAACCTGCTGAGAAGAAGGGAGGTGGAGCCAGGTGCTAGGCGCCATT
Source organism: Dryobates pubescens (assembly GCF_014839835.1). Taxonomy (NCBI): domain Eukaryota; kingdom Metazoa; phylum Chordata; class Aves; order Piciformes; family Picidae; genus Dryobates; species Dryobates pubescens. Next base: position 267,913 of record NW_026530684.1, read on the forward strand.
TTCGGAACTCGTCCGAAAACGTTGGGGAAGAGAACAGGGCTGGCCCCGCCGCCGCTCCGAGTGCACGGCCCGAGCCGCCGCCGCCGCTCCGAGCGCACGGCTTGGCCCTCAGCCACCGCAACCCGAGCATAGAGCAGGGCTCCAGCCACCTCTAACACCGCGGTACAGAATCAAAATCGCCTCCACCCCTCGGGCATTCAAACGGCTCCTCCAGAGAAAGCCATAAACGCGTCCCCAGGGCCCTTGAGAACAGCTTTCGAACTGAGTTCCCGTTCGCCCTTCCTGGGTATCGGGAGTCGGGCTCGCCCGCTCCGCCGCGGCTGGCCCTACCCCGCAGCGAGAACGGACCCGACTTTGATCTGCTCGCCGCTGCCCCTTCCCCCACTTCACCCCCCGCCGCTTCAGCCGCTCCGCAGAGAGTAAAGGTGGAGGAGGGGCAGGTCCCGCATTCTCAAGCGATGCCCCAGTTCCGATGGTTAAGAGCCACCCCTGCTTGAAATAGCAGGAGGGGCTCCGTGCCACCGGCTACGCACCAGGTGCCCCCGGCAATCCACGAGAACTCGCACAATCGCCCCAACAACAACAACACTTGAGCCCCAACTGCCAGAGAACCAGAACGACGCCCAGAACTAAATTTAAACTCTCTTATCTTTTGCAATCCGATCTGCAGAATGCACAATAACAAAACTCCTCTCCTGGCTGGCTCGCCAAGAATGTGGTGGGTTCAGAGGCAGACCCCCTCCCCACAACAACCATCCTCTGCTACCAAGAATGTGCTGGGTTGAGGGAGCCCCCTCTCTCCCCACCACGGGCAGGAATAAAACACTCAGACAAACGGATTGCAAAAGTGATGAAAGTTTAAATAGAAAGCAGTGAATATTACAGAAAACCCAAAGCGCAGTGACAAAGAAAGATCCCAAAGCAGACCCAGAGGCATCCCATCCCATTCCCACCTGAGGGTACACCTGAGACCCTCAGGGCTCCTTCTTCCCCCTCCCTCTGCTGGGCTAGTCTCAGCTGGCCAGGCCTGAGACTGCCCATCCCCCCGTGGCCTTGGGCCTAGCCAGGCCCAAAGCCAGGAGACATCTCCCCCAGTTACCGGCTGGCGGAGGAGGAAGAAAAGAGAGCGTGCTAGACTCCGCACTGGATCTTATAGATGGTGCAAGAGATTATGGTAGGAAATACACAATTTCCTGTGTCCATCCCTCTGGGCTGGACTTCTGGACACAGGAAGTGAACACACCAGGGGGGCACCCAGCTCAAACTGCAACATGCCACCCCTGGAGGTTCCACCGGATAAACGCCATAGACGAATCACCCACACTTCCTTCTTTCACTTCCTACTTACACCTGAGCTGACGTCATATGGTATGGAATACCTCTTTGGCCAGTCTGAGTCAGCTGGCTCAGCTGTGTCCCCTCCCAAGATTTTGCCCACCCCTCAATGTACTCCTGGGGCAGGGAAATGTTGAAAGGACACAGCTTGAATACGGGATATAGCTGTAGCCAAAACACTGCTGTGTTATCAACTACTGCTGAAAAAAGAAACAAAACACCACAGCACTAGAACAATACTGCGAGGAGAATTAACTCCAGCTCAGTTCAACCCAATACAATCTCCACCCCTTATTCCATACCATTTACATCATGCTCAGGTTCTACACATTTCAATGCACTTAGCCATCTCATTTGATTCTTACACCAAAACAACAAAAGGAAAAGCTTCTTGCTTACATTCACAACCCGATCTACATACTTAAACTATCTCAATACTCCAACATATAAAGACTTATATCAATGTCTCAGTCCTTCAGATGTCACTTGGGATTATTCAAGACAGGAGATGCAGGATATTCTGTTCTTAGACACCAACTCCAGCTGGTCCCAACCACTGTGTCACTCTTGATCCTTGCAAACCTTCATCAGTCTGGGTTCTTCTTACTTCATTACTTTCTGCAACATGCAACTCACATTATTCACATTCCAAATCATCTTTCCCCCAGTGTTAGATCCCTTTGAGGCACACACTGAGTCTCCCCATTTCTTTTCATTACCCACCAAGTACATCCAGGCCCCTGAGCAAAGACAATCCCACGCATGGGTTTGCCTTTCCCCATGGGAGGAGCAACCCACACTGCCTTTCCTAGCCACTTCCCCATGTGTACTACAGGGACTTTATCCCCCGCCACAGTGTGCAAGGGTTCTGTTTGGGCAGGACCAGGACGGTTAGCAGATCCTCGAGAATTAACCAGCCAAGTGGCTTCTGCTAAATTTACATCCCAGTGCCTCCATGCTCCATTACCCAATGCTTTCAACATAGTCTTTAACAGTCCATTGTATCTTTCAACCTTCCCAGAGGCCTGTGGGTGGTAGGGAATGTGATACACCCACTCGATGCCATGTTTCTTGGCCCAGGAGCTGACGGTATTGTTTCTGAAGTGAGTCCCATTGTCAGATTCGATTCGCTCAGGAGTGCCGTGCCGCCACAGGATTTGCCTTTCAAGGCCTAAGATGGTGTTCCGGGCAGTAGCATGATTTACAGGGTATGTTTCTAACCAGCCTGTAGTTGCTTCTACCATGGTGAGGATGTAACGCTTGCCTTGGCGTGTTCGTGGCAGTGGTCCAATATAGTCAATCTGCCAGGCCTCACCATAGCGAAAACCCAGCCACCGCCCTCTGTTCCAGGGAGACTTGGCTCTGGTGGCCTTCTTGATTGCAGCACAGGTTTCACAGTCATGTGTGACCTGTGTGATGGCTTCCATGGTCAAGTCCACCCCTCGGTCACGAGCCCATCTGTATGTAGCATCTCTCCCTAGATGTCCTGATGTTTCATGGGCCCATCGAGCTACAAACAGTTCACCTTTTCGCTCCCAATCTAGATCCACTTGAGCTATGTCAATCCTTGCAGCCTTGTCTGCATGTTCATTGTTTTGATGTTCTTCATTAGCATGACTTTTAGGCACGTGAGCATCAACATGACGTACCCTCAGAGTCATGTTCTCCACTCGAGCAGCAATGTCCTGCCACAATGAGGCAGCCCAAATAGGCTTACCCCTGCGTTGCCAATTGGTCTTCTTCCACTGCTGTAGCCATCCCCACAAGGCATTAGCCACCATCCAAGAATCTGTGTAAAGATAAAGTACTGGCCACTTTTCTCTTTCAGCAATTTCTAGAGCTAGTTGGATGGCTTTCACCTCTGCATACTGACTCGATTCACCTTCTCCTTCAGTGGCCTCAACCACTTGTCGTGTAGGACTCCATACAGCAGCTTTCCACTTCCGATGGTTTCCTACTACACGACACGATCCATCAGTAAACAGAGCATAAGGCCTTTCATCTTCAGGTAATTCATTGTATGGTGGTGCCTCTTGGGCACAAACCACTTCCTCAGGCGATGCTCCAAAATCTCTGCCTTCTGGCCAGTCCATAATCTCTTCCAGAATTCCTGGGTGGTTTGGTTTTCCCAGTCGAGCTCGCTGTGTAATCAGTGCTACCCACTTACTCCATGTAGCAGTGGTGGCATGATGAGTAGAAGGGATGTTTCTTCTGAACATCCAGTGCAACACAGGCAGCCTGGGTGCTAAGAGGAGAGGTGCTTCTGTGCCCACTACTTCCGACGCAGCTCGAACTCCCTCATAGGCTGCTAAGATCTCCTTCTCAGTTGGTGTATAGTGGGCTTCTGATCCTCGATATCCTCTACTCCAAAATCCCAGTGGCCGACCTCGGGTTTCACCTGGTGTTTTCTGCCAGAGACTCCAAGTGAGACCCTGCTCCCCGGCTGTGGTGTAAAGGATATTCTGCACCGATGGTCCTGTGCGAATGGGCCCAAGTGCCACTGCACGAGCTATCTCTTGCTTGATCTGTTCAAAAGCTTGTTGTTGCTCACTACCCCATTCAAATTGATTCTTCTTTCGGGTTACTCGATAGAGAGGGCTGACAAGCTGACTGTAGCCTGGAACATGCATCTTCCAGAACCCCACAAGGCCTAGAAAGGATTGTGTCTCTTTCTTGTTGGACGGTGGAGACATGGCTGTTATCTTGTTGACCACGTCCATAGGTACATGACGGCGTCCATCCTGCCACTTTATTCCCAAGAACTGAATTTCTTGCGCAGGTCCTTTGACCTTGCTTTTCTTTATAGCAAACCCAGCCTTTAAGAGTATTTGAATGATTTTTTCTCCCTTCTCGAACACTTCCTTTGCATTATCGCCCCACACAATGATGTCATCAATATACTGTAGATGTTCAGGGGCCTCACCCTTTTCCAGTTCACTCTGGATTAGTCCATGACAAATGGTGGAGCTATGCTTCCACCCCTGGGGCAATCGATTCCATGTGTATTGAACCCCTCTCCAGGTGAAAGCAAACTGTGGCCTGCACTCTGCTGCCAATGGAATTGAGAAGAACGCGTTGGCAATGTCAATAGTAGCATACCATTTAGCTGTCTTTGACTCCAGCTCGTACTGGAGCTCTAGCATGTCTGGTACAGCAGCACTCAGTGGTGGCGTCACTTCATTCAGGCCACGATAGTCCACAGTTAACCTCCATCCTCCATCAGATTTTGGCACTGGCCATACGGGGCTGTTAAAAGGTGAGTGTGTTTTGCTGATCACTCCCTGGATCTCCAGCTGGTGAATCAGTTCATGAATAGGACCCAGGGAGTCTCGGTTTGTACGATACTGCCGTCGGTGCACTGTTCTAGTAGCAATTGGCACCTGTTGTTCTTCAACCTGCAGCAATCCCACAACGAAGGGACTTTCTGAAAGGCCAGGCAGGGTCGACAGCTGTCTGATCTTCTCTGTATTCACCGTGGCCACACCAAAAACCCATCTATAACCCTTTGAATCCTTGAAGTACCCTCTCTTGAGGTAATCAATACCAAGAATGCAAGGGGCCTCTGGGCCAGTCAAAATGGGATGTCTTTCCCACTTGTCCCCTGTTAGGCTCACGTCGGCTTCTAACACAGACAGCTCCTGGCAGCCTCCTGTTACTCCAGAAATCCAAAGAGATTCAGCACCTCGGTGTCTTGACGGCATCAAAGTACACTGTGCCCCTGTGTCTACCAGTGCCTTGTATTTCTGTGGCTTTGATGTGCCAGGCCATCGAATCCACACAGTCCAGTACACTCTGTCGTCCCTCTCCTCCTCCTGGCCGAAGGCAGGGCCCCTCTACTCCTGATCATCATCAGAGCATTCACTGTCTGATCTGGGTAGTACCTGGCTAGAGGTCCCCTCATCGGGATCAAGGGATGTAACCTCTGTTCTTTTTCTCCTGAGAGATCGTTGATTACTTTCTTGGCTTTTAACAGCAGATACCTTTGCTGTTTTCTTAAATGATCCTTTTTTAGTTGTTGCCTTCCCTTTCAGTTCACGGACCCGAGCTTCCAATTTATAAGTGGGTTCAGCATCCCACTTCCTCATGTCCTCCCCCTGGTCACGAAGCAAAAACCAGAGTACTCCTCGTGGTGTGCGTCTGGGGCTCCCTTTCCCTCCGACTGAGGCAAGAGGTGATGGATTTCTTGGGGTACAGCTGGTCGATGAGGCATTGGCACGTGGAAATGAGTTAGTACAGAGGTTATCTTCAAAATTCTGGAGCCAGGCTGACACAACCTCCACAGACCGTGCATCCTCATCCAAATAGTACATCATTGCTAGGCTGTTAGAATACGATGCTGGAGCACTTTGGATCACTTTCCTCCACATGGCCCGTGTGCATGGGACATCTTCTGGATCTGTGGAGACACTTTGATCATCTAAATCACCATAGATAACTTCCAACACCGCTAATTCTCTTAAGTATTGGATTCCTTCATCTGCATTATTCCACTTCCCTGGGGAACTCATAAGGTCCTCCTTGCATGGGTACCTTGCCCTCAGTTCTGCTGAGGTTAAGGACCGGGTAGTCTCTGCTTCTTGTTTAATTTCACTCACTTGCTCTGGTTTCTCACTCGATGGACCAGCCTCTTGATCATAATCTTCCTCATCCCTTATCAATCGATGAGAGGGACCTGTTGACCTCCTTGTCCACTGCTGCTTTTTTACGACTGGAGCAATCTCCCTGGTTGCTGTTTGGGTCCCCATCTCCACCATGGTAACCTCAGGTAGTGTTTGGGTGCCTGCCTCAGCCATAGTCCTCATAGAATATTGAACTGTGGCTCGGTAAGCGCAGGCCAGGCCCCAGTAGAGTGCAAGAAGTTGTTTGTTCTCATTGGGATAAGTGAGGCACCCTTCTATCAGATGGCGAGTCAGTTTAGTAGGATCGCTCGCCTCTTCTGGGGTAAAGTCCCAGGCTATGGGAGGTGATAACCGTCCTAGGAATCTGCCCAAGTCCTTCCACACACCCTGCCACCCAGGGACTGGCCGCTTCAGGGCACACTTCAATATATCCCCACCCAAAGACTGTCTCTTTTCATACCATGATGGCATCAAACTCCACAAAACCCGCAACATGCCAGTGATGTTGATTAGCAATACTAGGGAGCTCACGTAAGGATGGATTAAAATCTTGGGGGCCTGCATAATAAGATTCTCTACATTCATTTCGGGTGAGGAGACAGAGATGATGACCTCTCTAGCATAGCTCCCACAAAGCAGCAGCCCTACAATCAGAAGAAAGAAACACATAGCCATTATCTGTTTCGGCATGTTCCTAAACAAATGAAGCGTTTCCAAAACAAAGCAGAAGTTACCAGCAAGCCACGTGACCAGCACAGAAGCCTGCAGCATAAGGAAGCTTATAGAAAAAAAAAAACCGCAGAAACTACAGCTAGTTTCGTTATATTTTCGTTTCCCGGCCAACGCACCAAAAAGGACTGTGGTGGTTTGGCCCTGGCCTGGAGGCCAGATACCCACCAAGCCGCTCTATCACTCCCCCTCTTAAGTGAAGAGGGGAAGAAGGGAAAGAAAATATAACAGAAGCCGGGGATAAGATAAGAGCAATTTAATAACACTAATGAGCAAATAGCAATAGACCGCGCGGAAGCAAAGAAAGCAGAGAGAGAAATGTTAGTCTCTACTTCCCATCGGCAGGACGGTGGTCGGTCTCGGGAAGCAGGGCTCTCTAAGCTTGATGGTTCCTCGGGAGGATAAACGCCATAGACGAATCCCCCACACTTCCTTCTTTCACTTCCTACTTATACCTGAGCTGACGTCATATGGTATGGAATACCTCTTTGGCCAGTCTGAGTCAGCTGGCTCAGCTGTGTCCCCTCCCAAGATTTTGCCCACCCCTCAATGTACTCCTGGGGCAGGGAAATGTTGAAAGGACACAGCTTGAATACGGGATATAGCTGTAGCCAAAACACTGCTGTGTTATCAACTACTGCTGAAAAAAGAAACAAAACACCACAGCACTAGAACAATACTGCGAGGAGAATTAACTCCAGCTCAGTTCAACCCAATACAGTGGCATGTGCCGGGTCAGCCAACAGAGAGCAGAAGCCTCTGTAGTAGCTTGGGCAAAATATAGTAGTCAGGTGGAATACATATATTTAACCACAAACAACAAAATCCCCAAAATTTAATTTCACCTACCTGAAGGTAGGAGGAGTGGTCCTGGATATTAGGGAATCTCTTGATGCCACAGAACTTGAGGTAGAGGATGAATGGATTGAGTGCCTGTGGGTTAAAATCAGATGGAGGGCTTAACAAAACTGACATCCTGGTTGGAGTCTGTTATAGACCACCCAACCAGGATGAAGAGGTTGATTAATTATTCTATAAGCAGCTGGAAGCTGTCTCAAGGTCATCAGACCTTGTTCTTGTGGGTGACTTCAACCTGCCTGATACCTGCTGGGAGGCAGTCCAGAAGGTTCTTAGAATGTATGGAGGACAGCTTCCTGATGCAGCTGTTAAGTGAGCTGTTAAGTGAGCCCTGCTTGACCTGCTGTTTTCAAGCAGAGAAGGGCTGGTGGGAGATGTGATGGTAGGAGGCTGCCTAGGGTGCAGTGATCATGAGATAGTGGAGTTTTCAAAATGCAGGGAAATAAGGAGGATCAATAACAGAACCCTCACTTTAGACCTCCAGAGGGCAGACTGCAGCTTATGTAAGCAACTTATTTGGAAAGTACCCTGGGTAGCAGCCCTCAAGAACCGAGGGGTCCAGTATGGTTGGACCTACTTCAAATAGGAGCTCTTGAAGGTACAGGAATAGGCTGTGCCCACGTGCCAAGAGATGAGCCAAGGGGAAGGCTCTGGGCCTGGATGGGCAAGCAGCTCTTGAAGGTATTAAGGGGGAAAAATAGAGGCTGTATCACCTTTGGAAAGGGGGGAGGCAGCTCATGATGTGTTTAAGGATGTTGATAGATCATGCAGGAGAAACATTAGAGAGGCAAAAGCCCAGTTAGAACTCAAGCTGAACACTGCTGTGAAAGACAATAAAAACATTTTTATAGCTATATCAATGCTACAAAGAAGGGCAAGAAGAACCTCCACTCCTTATTGGACCTGGAGGGGAACACTGTAACTAAAAATGAGGAAAAGGCTGAGGTTCTAAATACCTTCTTTGCTTCCATTTTCAACAGTAAGGCAGGAGGAGTTCAGGATAACTGGCCTCCTGAACTGGTAGATGTGGTCAGGGAGCAGTGTAGTACCCCTGAAATCCATGAGGAAGTAAGCAGGGACTTGCTGAGCCATTTGGATCCTCACAAGTTCATAGGACCAGATGGGATCCATCCTGCGCTGGGAGAGCTGGCAGATGAGATGCCAAGATACTCCATCATTTTCCACCAGTCCTGGCTCACCAGAGAGGTCCCGGATGACTGGAAGCTGCCAGTGTGATCCCTATCCACAAGAAGGGTCGGAAGGAGGAGCCTGCAAACTCCAGGCCAGTCAGCCTGACCTCAATGCCAGGGAAAATTATGGAGCAGATCATCTTGGGGGCAATCACAGCACACCTGAAGGATGGCCAAGGGCTCAGGCCCAGCCAGCATGGATTTAGGAAGGGCAGATCCTGCCTCTCCAAACTGATCTCCTCCTGTGCACAGGTGACTGCCTGGTGGATGTGGGGCAGGCTGTGGATGTAGTCTGCCTGGGCTTCAGTAAGGCCTTTGACACTGTCCCCCACAGCAAACTCCTGGCCAAGCTGTCAGCCCCTGGCTTGGACAGCAGCACTCTGAGCTGTGTTAGGAACTGGCTGGAGGGCTGAGCACAGAGTGGTGGTGAATGGTGCCACAGCCAGCTGGCAGCCAGGCACCAGTGGTGTCCCCCAGGGATCAGTGCTGGGCCCCATCCTGTTCAATATCTTCATTGATGATCTGGATGAGGGCATTGAGTCCATCATCAGTAAATTTGCAGATGACACCAAGTTGGGAGCAGGTGTTGATCTGTTAGAGGGTAGGAGAGCTCTGCAGAGGGACCTTGCCAGGCTGGACAGATGGGCAGGTTCCAAAAGGATGGCATTCAACAAGTCCAAGTGCCAGCTGCTGCACTTTGGCCACACCAAACCCATGCAGTGCTACAGGCTGGGGTCAGAGTGACTGGAGAGCAGCTGTGGTGGTTTGAAAGGAAATGCTCTGCTTTCCCTCCCCCACTGAGAAAGAGACCACGGCTAAACCCAGTCAGAGAAGTGAGAGTATATTTTACAAGGAAACAGATTCTATGTAACACAACAAATACAGGTATTTTACAATATATACAGGAATATACAGCAAACGAACTCAACCAGAAACCAGACCCCCCACAGAGGGGGCTTCCCCCTGTGCCCCCTTCACCCCCCTACCTCCCTTCTCCCCCAAAAGAGGTAGAAAAGAGATGTGGACGGTTAACAGGGCAGGAAAGGAAGAAAGGCCTGGCACAGCAGTTAATATCTTATCTTAGTTGGCCAGAATCCCAGAAGCAGATCCAGCCGAAAGGGACAGCGAAGAAAGGAAGACTGAGAGAAAGTTCCCAGCTCCCCTGGGTCCAATCTCACCTCCCACCTATACTTGGCCAATGAAATTTGTTTAGAATACCAAAATATTTTATAATCATTTAGCCAGTGTGCCCCTTTCTTAAAGGCACAGCATCAAACGGCCACAGTCCACCCCTTCTAAACAATTTCATTGGTCGTTCGCACTGTCCATCCAATCGGAAACAATATTTACAGTTTGTGAGTAAAGTTCATAGTCCGTTCCAGCTATACTCAGATGTAGATGATTCAGAAGTCCAAAAAAGTCAGGAAATAAGAAAATGGAAACAGCTTGTCTCTCTGCAGACGAAGTGAAGAAAAGGCAAACAGGAACACAGGGACTCTCAGTTGACTCAGGGCTCTCAGGGTTCTCAGGGTTCGTGCACTGTAGATTCCTCAGGGATTCTTCCCTTGGGCGCGTTGTAGCTGTACAACAGTCTGAAATTAAACTCTTTCAGCTAAAGTTAAATTTCTTTGTGGAATACACTGAATTTGACCATTCTCCTGCATTACCCAATAAGTGTGACCCAGACCTTCTGCTGAAACCACCCCTTGGACAGGTTTAGCCTCTCCTGAGGGCGAAAATACCCAAACAGTTTTACCTAACAGATTCTTTTCTCTAACAACAGGAACTCTATCACCTTCTACTCTCCGTAGCAGATCAGAATGTGCAGGTCCAGCTCGGTTCACTGAACCTCTACTAATCACCAGCCAGGTTGCTTGTGCTAAATGTTTCTCCCAGTTTTTCAAAGATCCACCTCCCATGGCTTTGAGAGTGGTCTTCAACAAACCGTTGTAGCGTTCAATCTTCCCTGCAGCTGGTGCATAGTAAGGAATGTGGAATATCCACTCAATACCGTGTTCTTTTGCCCAGCTCTTTACAAGGTTGTTCTTGAAATGAGTTCCGTTGTCTGACTCAATCCTCTCTGGAGTTCCGTGTCTCCACAGGATCTGTCTCTCCAGACTGAGAATGGTGTTGTGTGCAGTTGCATGTGGAACTGCATAAGTTTCCAGCCATCCAGTATTCGCCTCTACCATAGTAAGCACGTATTGCTTACCAGAACGAGGACGTGGTAGAGTGATGTAGTCAATCTGCCAAGCTTCACCATATCTGTATGTAATGGGTTGGGGGCAGATGCCCTCCCCACCACAGGCAGAAATAACGACTCAGACAAACGGATTGCAAAAGTGATGAAAGTTTAAATAGAAAGCAGTGAACGTTACAGAAAACCCAAAGCGCAGTGACGAAGAAAGATCCCATCCCCACCTGAGGGTGCATCCAAAACCCCCAGGGCTCCTTCTTCCCCCTCCCTCTGCTGGGCTAGTCTCAGCTGGCCAGGCCTGAGACTGCCCATCCCCCTGTGGCCTTGGGCCCAATCAGGCCCATGGCCGGGAGATCTCTCCCCCAGTTACCAAGTCTCAGAGAGGGAAGGAAAGAGGAAGTGCCAGACTCCGCACTGGATCTTATAGTGGTGCAAAGAATTATGGTAGGAAATACACAATTTCCTGTGTCCATCCCTCTGGGCTGGACTTCTGGACACAGGAAGTGAATGCACCAGGGGGGCACCCAGCTCAAACTACAACACTGTACTTGGACCATCTGTCACCATACCACAAGGGCTTAATTCGCTTTGCCTGCTTAATAGCAGCACAAATGTCACAGTCATGGATGACTTGGGTGATGGCATCCATGGAAATGTCTATGGATCTGTCACGAGCCCATTGGTATGTTGCATCTCTGCCTTGATGTCCTGATGAATCATGAGCCCACCGAGCTAAGAATATCTCACCTCGGTGTTTCCAGTCGAGATCAAGTTCAGAGTCCTTGTCTACTTGAGAAACTCTTGCAGCTAAATCTGCCTGATGGTTGTGCTGCTGTTCCTCAGTAGCTTTGCTCTTAGGAATGTGAGCATCGATGTGTCTCACCTTCACTGGAATTCTCTCGATTCAATCAGCAATGTCTTGCCACAGTTCAGCTGCCCAGATGGGTTTTCCTTTCCTCTGCCAGCCATTTCTCTTCCAGTTCTTTAGCCAACCCCATAGAGCGTTGGCTACCATCCATGAGTCGGTGTAGAGATAAAGCTTTGGCCATCTCTCACGTTCAGCTACGTCGAGAGCTAGCTGGACAGCTTTTACCTCTGCAAACTGACTGGATTCTCCTTCTCCATCCTTAGCCTCTGCAACTCGGCGTGTTGGACTCCACACAGCAGACTTCCACCTTCGCTTGTTCCCGACGAGACGACAGGAACGTCTGTGAACAAAGCATATTTCTTTTCATCATCAGAAAGGTCATTGTAAGGAGGAGCTTCCTCAGCACGAGTTACTCTCTCCTCTGGAGGTTTAGCGCAGTTGGTACCTTCAGGCCAACTTGAGATCACCTCCACCAGACCAGGTCTTTCAAGATTTCCCATTCGAGCTCTCTGTGTTATCAGAGCCATCCACTTAGACCAGGTGGAATCTGTGGCACGATGTGGTGTGGAACCCTTGCCTTTGAACATCCAATTCAAAACTGGCAATCTGGGAGCTAAGAGAAGTTGTGATTCAGTTCCAATCACTTCAGAAGCTGCTTTCACTCCTTCATAGGCAGCTAGAATTTCTTTCTCTGTTGGAGTGTAATTAGCCTCTGAACCTCTGTAACCTCGACTCCAGAAACCAAGAGGTCGTCCACGCGTCTCACCTGGAGCTTTTTGCCACAAGCACCAGGTTGGACCATTGTCACCTGCAGCCATGTACAAAATGTTCTTAATGTCTGGACCATCTCGGACAGGTCCCAGTCCCACAGCTTGTACCACTTCTTGCTTTATCTGGTCAAAGGCTGCTTGTTGTTCAGGTCCCCAGTGGAAACTGTTCCTCTTCCGAGTCACATCATACAGAGGTTTCACAATCTGACTGTATCCAGGAATGTGTAGTCTCCAAAATCCCACTACCCCAAGAAACGTAGAGTTTCTTGCTTGTTCGTGGGATTTGCCATGGTAGAGACTCTATTTACCACATCCACTGGAATGTGTCGGCGTCCATCCTGCCACTGCACTCCCAGAAACTGGATCTCTGTGGTAGCCCCTTTCACTTTGTCTCTCTTGATGGCAAAACCTGCATTCAGAAGAATGTCCATGATTTTGTTACCTTTCTTGAAGACTTCCTCAGCAGTTTTACCCCAGATGATGATATCATCGATGAACTGGATGTGTTCTGGAGCACCACCTTCCTCCAGAGCATCATGGATCACTGCATGACAGATGCTGGAGCTGTGGATCCAGCCCATTGGCAGTCTGTTGAAAGTGTACTGGATTCCTCTCCAGGTGAAAGCAAACTGAGGCCTGCACTCCTCTGCTATGGGAATAGAGAAGAATGCATTAGCAATGTCTATGGTAGCATACCATTTGGCCTCTTTGGATTCCAGCTCGTACTGGAGTTCCATCATGTCTGGTACTGCTGCACTCATAGGCGGAGTTACTTCATTCAGGGCTCGGTAGTCCACTGTCAGACTCCAGTCTCCATTTGGCTTTCGCACAGGCCACACTGGACTGTTGAAAGGTGAATGAGTTTTGCTGATGACTTTCTGACTCTCCAACTGACGAATCAGATTCTGAATGGGCAACAAAGAGTCACGGTTGGTTCTGTATTGTCTGTGATGCACAGTCCGAGAAGCAACCAGTTAAAGGCACAGCCTCAAACGACCACACAGGAAGAGGAGCAATGGCTTCAAACTGAAAGAAGCTGGAGGAAATTCTTCCCCAAAGGTGGTGAGACACTGGAACAGGCTGCCCAGGGACATTGTGGATGCCCCATCACTGAAAGGACTGAAAGCCAGGCTGGATGGGGCCTTCAGCAGCCTGGTCTAGTGGAATTCTCTGTCTATCCAAACTTTCAAAGATAAAATCACTTTGTACAGAGAGTAAAAAGCCCAAACCAGAACCTTGCCCTGAGGTCTGTTCCAATCTTTTTCACAGTATAGGTGCTTCAGCTGCAGCTCTGCACCTCTGAGCATCTACTCAGACTAGAAAAGCGACTGGAGCTCCTCTGCCTGGGGAAGCTGTGGTGAGTGTTTAAAGCCCATTTACTTGGTTCCAAAACTGAGCAGAATTCTCCCCACAATCCACAGTGAGGCATTTGGGTAAAGGATAACACAATGGACACCAACTCAGGAATCATGCAAAAGCAGCTGGAGCAGCAGATCATTTTCATCATAAATGGATATAGAAAGTTAGCTACAGAAAAATAATTTAGAAAGCAAACTCAAGCTTTGTTTGCTGTAGTTTTCTAGAAAAGGAATCTCTAGAGTTGACATACTTCTTCTGGGCAAAATTATCAACTAGAGAGAATTAGAGAAGCCTGAGGTTTGTCAGGAGTGTTTACCATATACATGGCACCAATAACAAGCAGAGTTTAAATAATAACACTGGAGCTCTTTTAGTTGTGGTTAAAATTTTAACTTCTGTGTTTAATGTTTTCTGTAGTCCTTTCACTCAGGGAATCACAGAATGGCAGAGGTTGGAAGGGACCTCCAGAGATCATCTGGTCCAACCCCGCTGCCAGAACAGGGTCACCCAGGGCAGGTCACACAGGAACACATCCAGGTGGGTCTCAAAAGTCTCCAGAGGAGATTCCACAACTTCTCTGGGCAGCCTGTTCTAGGCCTCCAGCACCCTCACACCAAAGAAGTTTGTCCTCATATTGAGGTGGAGGAGAAACTTGACTGATTCAGACACCTGAAAAGAAAAGCATTTAAAATTACTTTGTGTAAGAGGTCTGTGCAGGCTGAGCAGGCAGCACTGAGCTGGCAGATGGAGTCCCTGTGCCTTGGCTGTGAGAAGAGAGCCGTTCAGAAGGAAGGTTGTAGCCTGGAACGTGGCCCAGCTGTGCACTCCCTGCCACCAAGTAGGCACTGCTTGGAGGTTGTCCTGCATAAACCTGGGAAGGTAAAGAAAGGAATATTAAAAACAAAATACAAACCAGCTTGGTGTTTAGGATCCAACTCGAGAACTTAAGGACTGCCCCCTGTCTTAACAGAACCCAACAGACTGTCTTCTGTTAAGTGCTGCAGCAGAAAACATCACCACAGGCTCAAAGGACACTGATCACATTCTACCCTCAGGCTCCAGCCTCAAAAAGATCAAAGAATCCACTGGGAACTTTGCATTCCAAAGTTTAGCTTAGTGACTCTCACTCATGCTCATGAAGACCTTCTGCCAGAATATACGGAGAGCTTTGAATCACGTAACAAAGGGCAGCCCAGAGCAGAACACTTTGTGAGGCCCAGCTGTCACCAACCAGAAGGGCTGAACTGCAAAGCCAAGAACCGGTGCCTGTGTGTCAGAGCTACCTGACCACTGCATGGAGCTGCTGGGACTGCAACTGGTGAGCTGTCAAAACAGGCCAGGAGAGAAAAAGAGCTCCTAAGAAAATGGCAACTGAAAATAATGTCCTGCTTTACAACCAGCTAGGGGGAAAGCTTGCCAGGAGATTACAGAATCAGAGAGTGTTAGGGGTTGGAATGGACCTCTGGATTGTCCAGTCCAACCCCCTGCCAGAGCAGCACCACCTAGGGCAGGTCACACAGGAACACATCCAGGTTCCACATCCTGGGTTCCAGTTTGTATCCATTGTTCCTTGTCCTGTCACTAGGCACCACTGAGCAGAGCCTGGCACCTTCATACTGATCCCCAGCCCTCAGATATTGATAGACATTGATCAGATTCCCTCTTCGCCTTCTCTTCTCCAGATTAAAAAGCCTCAGTCTTTTTTTCAGCACAGAGATGCTCCAGTCCCTTTATCATCCTTGAAGCCTCTGTTGCACTCTGTCCAGCAGGTCTCTGTCTCTCTGGAACTGGGGAGCCCAGAACTGGACACTGTATTGCATGTGTGGTCTCAGCAGGGCAGAGCAGAGAAGGAGGAGAACTTCCCTAGCCCTGCTGGTGACACTTTTCTTGATGCACCCCAGGCTGCCACTGACCCCTTGGCCACTAGGACACAATGCTGGCCCATGGAGAACTTGCTGTGCCAACTGTATGCTCAATCAAGACTCTGCTTTGGTTTACTGATGAATTACTAGGTTCAACACAAATAACTAGAAGCAATGATCAGGTCCACACACAACTGAATTCACATCAAGTTGGCAATACACAGTTCTTCTGTCCTGAGACCCCTGCATCTCAGGCGACATATACAGAGTAGGCTTACTGCTATGGCAGCAGTATTTTAGAAGGTAGCAAATGCAGCAGACCTTCTAGCTTCAGAACTTTGTCCTGACTCATTTTCCCCCCAAAACCCAGTTGTCTTATTTCAGAATCCCCCATGAGATGCCCATTTATAAAACATTTAAACCACCTGAGAGGGTCACCACCTGGCTGCTTATGGGACACCACTGGCAGTGTCTCAAGGACACAAGAGCCAGCCAGCCTCTCCTGAAGAGGCACGAAAGGAGAGTGCACATTTGTAGGAAGCTGAAAGACCTGCATCTGCTTCAATGTTTCTATAGCACTGCACAGGTACTAGTATGTTGGCTTCAAATGATCATTGAAACTCCAGTTGGCAATGTTCTTTGTTCCAATCAAAGGAAAAAGAACACAGCAAGGCCACGAGGAAGTGTCCACTGCACTGTGGAATTAACAGGTGGATGCTTACAAGGCCTTTTGAAATACCACGGCACACAGATAAACCAGAACTCCTCAGAGCAACAGAGTGATGCTGCCATGAAAGAATTCTGCTTTTTAACTTCAGCCAGTGCAGTGCTAGATCTTCTTTACTGATATGTCACCAAAAAAAGATAAACCCACCAAAAGGAAAGTGAAAGGAGAGGCTGATTGTAGGGTGGAAAGGGCATCATGTTGAACAGGAATTGTAATCCCTGGGTTTTTTGCTTTCTTTGTCCCACTCTGCATAGCCAGTGGCTTCAAGGGTGGCAGCTGTAATTTTCTGTGCAACTCAAAGCACAGAGTGGGTTTATTCCTTGATTAAAACCAACTGAACAGAAAAGAACCAAAAGTGTGAGAACCTGCAAAAGGAGACTCTCCAAGGTAAACAAACTTTGTTTTGACACAGTCATGAGATGAAACCTTGCTCCTTCAGCTGAGATGACAGCTGAGCAGCACAGAATCATGGAGTGGCTAAAGGTGGAAGGGACTTCAGAGATCATCTGCTTCAGCTTCCCCACCATGGGCAGGGACACCTCTCAACTACTAGACTCAGCTGCTCAAGGCCTCATCCAACCTGGCCCTGAACACCTCCAGGGAGGGGACATCCACAACCTGCCTGGGCAGCCTGTGCCAGAGTGTCAGCACCTTCATACTGA
This sequence comes from Dryobates pubescens, assembly GCF_014839835.1. Taxonomy (NCBI): domain Eukaryota; kingdom Metazoa; phylum Chordata; class Aves; order Piciformes; family Picidae; genus Dryobates; species Dryobates pubescens. The sequence goes on from NW_026530684.1 coordinate 285,089, forward strand.
AGAACTTCTTCCTCAGCTCCAGTCTAACCCTGTTCTGCCTCAGCTTCAAACCATTCCCCCTTGTCCTGTCTCCAGACCCCCTCAGCAAAAGTCTCTCTGCAGCCTTCCTGCAGGATCCCTTCAGCTACTGAAAGGTAGCTCTGAGGTCCCCCTGGAGCCTTCTCTTCTCCAGGCTGAACACCCCCAGCTCCCTCAGCCTGTGCTCACAACAGAGCTGCTCCAGCCCTTGGAGCATCTTTGTGGCCTCCTCTGGACTCACTCCAACAGCTCTGTGTCCTTATGCTGGGGCCTCCAGAACTGCAGGCAATATTTGAGGTGGAGTCTCAGCAGAGCACAGTAAAGGGACAGAATATCCTCTCTTGCCCTGAGGAAGTTGATTTTAACATAGCATCGAGGTAACAAAGGTCATAAAAAGATGTTTCCATCTCAGGGGTGGGGACAGAAGGGCAGAAATAAGAACCAAATGATGACCTGCAATCAAGGTGCTCCATCACACTTTATATATCAGTCTGTATTTCTGGGTACTGTGAAAAAGTGTTTGAGCTCATGGGGAGAAGTGCTTCTCATTAGTCATTCCCAAGAAACCAACCCCAGCTTGCCATGTGTGACAACACCCATGGCTTCTGGGGCTCCCATACAGACCTGAGAGCCAGAAACCCCAAGCGGCTGCAGGTAGTACTGTTGGTTCTGTAGCTTTGCATACATGGAGCACATTGGGTCTTCAGTCATCAATTTGTTGTACAAAGAAAGAGCCTCCATTGCTTTAACATTGAGCTCTGAAAGTTCTGAATGTTTCCTAGAAAAGAGAATTTACAGCTTACATTCTGCAGTTTCTCCATCTTCAGTACCCAACAGAAAACACAGGGCATTTCCACGTGATAAGCAACAAACTCTTACTGCCTGGGAAGTGAGGCCAGGGTGTCAAGTGGTGCAAAACCATCAAATATTACATGACTAGGCAAAACCACAACCTTTGGGTCTCACAGATTCACAGAATGGGTTGGGTTGGAAGGCACTTTAAAGGTCATGCAGTTCCAAGCCCCTGCCATGGGCAGGGACACCTCCCACTAGCTCAGGTTGCTCAAGGCCTCATCCAGTCTGGTCTCGAACACCTCCAGGAAGACCTCCCTGAGCAACCTGTTCCAGTGTCTCACCAACCCCACTGGAAAGAATTTCTTCCTCATCTCCAGTCTAAATCTGCCCTCCTCAAGCTTCAGTACATTGCTCCTCATCCTACCACTCCAAGCCCTTGTCCAAAGTCCCTCCCCAGCTCTCCTGTAGCTCCCTTCAGGTACTGGAAGGCTGCTTTAAGGTCTCCTTGGAGCCTTCTCTTCTCCAGGCTGAACAGCCCAAACTCTCTCCACCTGTCCCCATAGGGGAGATTCTCCAGCCCTCTGATCAATCTTTGTGGCCTCCTCTGGGCCTGCTCTAGCAGCTCCATGTCTTATGCTGGGGGGGCCCAGAGCTGGATGTAGTGCTGCAGGTGGGCTCTCATGAGAGAAGCTCCCAATGCATCCTCCAGTTTTCTTTGCCAGTATTCAGAGAGACAATTCAGAAATCACTAAGCACCAACACTGCTATTTCAACACACAGGACACTTTTTACCTGTCTCTATCTTCCAACTTCTCATCCATGAGAGGTCCCATCTGGTGGCACATTGCTAGAACAGAAAGACATTAGAACAGATCAGAGTAACAAATATTTTCACGCTGCACAGTCAGAAAGCAGCTTTAAAGAAACAAATGATCAGATAGAGATTTGTAAATGATGGCCCAAAGTGTTTGAAAAGAATTTGTCATCTGTGTGCCAAAAAAGGGTTCTAGTGACAGAGGTGGTGTCATGGCAAACTGAAGAGATCAACAGAAAATCAAAATGCAGCAAACCAAACCACATTTCAGGTGCAGAGTGTAGAGCTGGCACTATTTTGTGTACAGATGTTCAGGTCCATCTGAAAGGTGACCTCTTCTGCCAGGAAGGGAATGTGCCACCTCCATCACATGCTCAGCTAAGGTGACTACAAAAAGACTGTGAGAGTAAGGCAAGGGAAAAGAGGCTGAAAGGATTCAAATCCCATGCAGGTCAGAGGCACAAAGAGTTACTGCTCCTCACTGCAGTCCTCCTTTGGAGCAGGAGGCTTTGCAAACCTCTAACTCATACAAACACTACCTGCAAAGCTTAGCAGAAGTAAACTGGACAAGCATTCCAATAAACAAAATGCACCCTCTGTCACTTCCAGCTCATGGAGCTGCCAAGCAAACCACAGTTAACTGACAGAGACTGTGTCAAATGTAACATGGAAAGACAAGGCAGCTGCAAGGGGATACTGCAGTCCAACCCTACTCCAGAATCTAGAATGTGCTGCTCAGCCAAGCAAGGAGCTCTTTACTAACCAAGAGATACATTTATCTCAAGAGCCACTCAACATTCAGAGAGCTGAAAAACAAAGATTGAGGCAACAGAGATGATCTGAATGCATTGTAAGCGGCTCTGGAACACTGTCATCTCCCACATTTCCCAAATGGAGATGGAGAAGGCCCTGAAAGCCTAGGGGCCGTGACGGGTGAAAGGTCATCAGTGATGTGTTCCTTGGTGGCATCTCCAGGGGAGAGTCATATGAAAGGTCCCCAGCTGCTTCTGTGAATCTGAGATCAGCAAAACAGTGGCAGAAAAGCTGTGGAATGATCTAAACCTGCTGGAAGTTCTGCCAGTTGTATGTATAACATCAAGTCTGGTAAAAGGCACAACAAGGACTCTTGGAATGTATGGATGCTAACAGGATGACTGCACTACTGCCAGCCACAAACCCCAGGCTCCTGGAAGTGCTGGGATGAGCTCTCCACTTTAAAGATCTTTGTGGATGGACACCTGGATGGCAGAAGAATCTGAAATGTCTTTGTCTCAACTGTTGATCTGCACCCGCCACCACGGGTAGGAACCCGAGATTGCACACACCTCTAGAACAAAATTCCCAGGCCTGTGCTGAGAACAGCAGCTCCCCAAGGCCTGCTTGAGCCTAGACCACATAGAGGTCTTGCATCTGGCACTGAAGAAATATCTGCAGCCGTGTGTTTGGCAAGAGCTGTTGTAGGTGGCTGTGGAGGGAGCATCTGACCGCACCACAGCTTCCAGACTAGGAGCAGTCCCAGCAGTGCAATGTCAAGTTCAGCCTTGTTCCAATAACCTCTCAAGGTATTTAGAAAGGAGATTCTAAGGTAAGCCACATCTGGAGGTTGTTTGACACCCATATCTTCAACTTCTTTTGCCTCTGTCTTCCACCAGGTGCAGGCACTCTGCTTCTTGGGCAACAGCCTCAATAGCTATGGTTGGGACTTGGGAGAACAAAACCATTCCTGTTTCTTTTTCCTTGCTTTAGTCAACTGGAGCAGGTGTGGATGTGTCACAGACATGCAGTTCCTAAAACAGGATTCATGTAAGGTGTGATGAACCAGATAAGTGTGGAAAGATGCCAGACACCCAAAATCTTACAACCTTACGCAACTCTCCTGACTAAGCTCTGTAGAGCTCAGACGTCTGCCGAGTTCTTAAGGTCTGGTTCTGGCTGAACTGCCAACTTCAGGCCATCTCCTGTCTCACCAACCAGCTAACCAAGAAGTTTCTTTTATTCCTTTTCCAGAAATCCCTTCCAAGAATTTCAGTGCATCCATCAACCCAAGCAGAATCACAGAATGGTTTGGGTTGGAAGGAACCTTAAAGGTCCCAACCTCCCTGCCATGAGCAGGGGGACCTCTCACTAGCCCAGGTTGCTTGAGGCCGCATCCAGCCTGGCTTTCAACACTGGCCAGCTTTGCAGCCTCCACAAGTTCTCTGGGCAACATGTTCCAGTGCCTCACCACCCTCATGGGGAAATTTTCCTCCTAACATCTCATCTCCATCCAGCATCTTCCAGTTTGAAGCCATCACCCCTCAGCCTGTCACTCCATGCCTTTGTCAAAAGTCCCTCCCCAGCTCTCTTGTAGCCCCTTTAGGTACTGGAAGGCTGCTCGAAGGTCAGCCAAAGCCTTCTCTCCTCCAGGCTGAACAGCCCCAACTCTCTCAGCCTGTCCCCATCGCAGAGGTGCTCCAGCCCTCTGATTATCTTAGTGGCCTGCTCTGGACCTGCTCCAGCAGTTGTGTCTAGAACAGTCTGTAAAGCCTCTTTGCAGAGGTGTTCTGAAGAACTGGAGCCTGCAGGACTACTCTGATGTGCAGCACACTAGAAGGTATTTGTAAATATTGAAGTGAGGTGGAAGTGAAAGCATGTGGGACACCCACAGGTCTGTTCTGAGCCTCAGCAGCATTTCTGCTTCCTCTCACAGAATCTTCCTTACACTCCTTTTGCAACTCATTCTATGCTACTCTAGGAAGGGGGCAAAAAAGGATGAATATGATTGAATTAGGTATTCCTGGCTCTTGAAAAAGGAAAGAATGTGGAATATACTTCTCTTGAGACAGAACTTTGCTTGTTTTAAGCTAAAATTTTGGTCTCTTAGATGTGGGAAAAAGAAAGTGAGAAGAAAATTACAGCTCAGGCCCTTTCCTCATGCATGCTGGTGATGTACACATAAAGCTCAAGCAGTTTCAGCCCAGTGCCAATTTGTTTTGATAGAAGTAATTACTAGAGAGGAAAACAACAACAACAACAACAAAAACCCTCATGAGATTGTCTTACCCTCAAGATGAAGAAGTTCTGGGATATCTGGCTGGTCATCAGATGGATCTGCACTTTGTAACATCTGCAAGAGTTGGTCCATTTTATCCTAGAACACAAATCCTGCAATCAGGGCATGTGTGGGGGTGAGAATTAACCTTTCAAGGACAGAAAATGAAAGCAGCTATTTACAGGAGACATTTGAATCCCCTGGGACCTGGAAAACACCTAGACTAACAATATCTACATCTAAAATACATGCTACCCTACAGCAATAAAGATGCTTGAACAAGGAAAGCCAAATGACATAAAACTATCAGCAGTAACAAGTGGAATGCATAGAGTACTCTGTCATTCCCAGACATCCTTCTACAAGGTCTTCTGAGCAGCTTCTTCTTCCCCACTCCAGTTATGGCACAAGCAATACACCACCTGGTGGGTTTAGTGGCACTGTTGTGACAGAATACAGAGAGGGCTTTGAAAAGAATCACAGAATATTAGGGGCTGGAAGGTACTTCTGGAGATCATCCAGTCTAACCTCTTGCCAGAGCAGCATCACCCAGGGCAGGTCTCACAGGAACACATTCAGGTGGGTTTGCAATGTCTCCAGAGAAAGAGACTCCACAACCTCTCTGGGCAGCCTGCTCCAGGCCTCCAGCACCCTCACACCAAAGATGTTTCTCCTCATGTTGAGGTGGAATCTCCTGGGTGCCAGCTTGTACCTCTTGTTCCTTGTTCTATCACTGGGCACCACCAAAAGGAGCCTGGCACCTTCCTCTTGACAATCACTCCTCAGATATTGATAGACATTGATCAGGTCTCCTCTCAGCCTTCTCTTTCCCTAACTAAACAGCCCCAGATCTCTCAGTCTTTCTTCACAGCAGGGATGTTTCAGTCTCTTCATCATCCTCGTAGCCTCCTTTGGACTCTCTCCAGCAGGTCTCTGTCTCTCTTGAACTGGGGAAATGAAAACTAAGAAATGGGAACCAATTCACTGAAAAACAATGCTGGATTTTGTAAGCCCATGAGGCCTATCAGCACCTGAGCAAGGGCATTACTGACACTTATAAAATGAGGGTTTTTCAGATGATGTTTGGAGGGGTTGCATGGCTGCCTTGATTAATACCAGTTTAAGTGCAACCCATCTATAAAAACAGCAAAGGGAGCTGTTCTTTATTTCAAAGAACAGTTGCAGAACCCTAGATGAGAAAGAAAAAGGGAAAAATTGTGAAGAAAACAATTCTAAGTCCCCTGGGAAGGAGAGGACAAAAATACAACAACAAACAGGAAGAGAAAAACTGGGCTGAGAGTTCCTGGGAACCCTGCAGAATCACTGCAGTTATACTGTGTGGCTCTTCCTTACAGAGCAACACAAAGCTCAGAGGAGGAAAGACAGCTTTCAGCCCAGGATGAGGCAGTGGGAGGTGACAGCATTCAAGATGGGTACCTCTGAGGCATCCTGAAGCACTTACAGCAAAACCTGAAAACAAATGTGTCCCTGCCCCAGGAGCTTGCAGCGTGGAGGTGAGCAGCTGCAGAAGCCTGGAGTAAGGCCCTCAGTGGAATGCAGTTTCCAAATTCAGTTTCAGAAATCCCAGACTCACAGAATGGCTCAGGTTGGAAGGGACTTCAGAGAATGACCTACTCCAACCTCCTGATCATGGGCAGGGACACCTCTCAACTGGACTTAGTTGCTCAAGGCCTCATCCAACCTGGCCTTGAACACCACCAGGAGGGGGCATCCACAGACTCTCTGGGCAGCATGTTCCAGAGTCTCGTGACCTTCATACTGAGGAACTTCTTCCTCAGCTCCAGTCTAACCCTGCTCTGCCTCAGTTTCAAATCATTCCCCCTTGTCCTGCCTCATGAAAAGTCCCTCTTCAGCTTGCTTGTAGGATCCCTTCAGGTATTGGAAGGCAGCTCTGAGGTACCCTGCTGGAGTCTTCTTGATTCTTAAGAATTTCAAGATACAGGAAAAAATGAGAACACTGCAGCTTATTTTTTTGAGTCGTCCACTTTTGCTTCCCATTTCCCTTTGATTATGTTCTCCTGATATTTCAAATTGGTTTTGAAGTAGAGGTGAATGGATTGAACTCCACATAATGCAAATGTACCAGCAGCTGGAATCAGTATGTTCATCAGGCTTACTTCACCAATATAAACTGGCTCAGGCTCAGGCTCTATTGTCTCGACTTGAATTTCATCACTGAACTGCACGGTTTTCTTCTCAGCTTTCACTGTAAGATAAAGGGGCAGGTTTTATTTTATCCAATAAAACCAAACGAAACAAGGAGCTAGATGTGACACAGCCAGCATGCTGCCTCAGTGCTTTGCACCTGACACATCTGCTGTGAAACCCCCCCAAAAAAGTAATTAAAAGAACCTCTGATTTGGTGACAGGTGAAGGCCTCTGCACAAAGGGAAACAATTTCCTTAAACAATCTGTAAAGTGCATCACAAGAGGGATCAGTTCACACAAGGCCAATGAAACTGATTTTAGCAAGCAAATTAAATGTCTTGATCATGGTGTCCCTGCACACAGCACACTTCTTAATAAACCAGGACAACAGGAGGAGGGAAAGGGACTGGAAGCAATGGGGTTACTGAGACAGGTTTAAGAGAAAGCCAGTGGCAGCAGCTCTGACAATCTGGAGCTCTCTTTTCTGCAGAGGAAAGTACAAAACCTACAGTTCTCCAATTTTACTACTCGTTCTTCATCCTAGAATCACAGAACCACCAAGGTTGGAAAAGAACTTTAAGATCATTGAGTCCAACCACAACCCAACTACTGTGACCACTACACTACACCCTGGAAGCACCACATCTACAGCTTCTGGAACACCTCCAGGGATGGTGACTCCAGCACCTCCCTGGGCAGCCTGTCCCAAGCCCTCACCACTAGTGCAGCAAAGAAATTGTTGCTAATCTCCATCCTAACCCTCCCCACGCACAAGTAACGACTGCAAAAGCGTCTCACTCCTCAGTCACAAAGCAGCACCAACCACACTGCCCAATGCTACTCTCAGCACACCTCTCTCACCACTTAGTCTGAACAGAGAGTAGGTGACTACTACCGATGGAATCCTGCTTATCCCTTTGGCCCACTCCTACTGAAATCACAAGACATTGGTCTTACAAACCCATATGGGTTTCAAGACCTTCAAGCCCTGTCTCATCAGCCTTTCTGCAATGTATTTAGAGTGGGCTAGGCTGATACAAAGAGGTGCAAGAAGATATCCAGCAGGCAGGAAGCACCCCTCCTGCCATTATGTCACACATTCCCAGAAGGTCTCTGGCATTATCTGAAGAGTGGCAATCTGCCTCCCACTCCTATCTGCCCAGGGGCCTTCTGTTTTCCTTGATTAGGAAAAAGGCAGTTTGGGAAAACTCTGCTGCTGCCTGCATGCATCTAGGTGTGGGTGGAGCTGTTAAATGAGGCTCAAGGAAGCTACTGCCCAAGCCACCAGTAGGCAGCATCGTATCTTCCAACAGGTGCCAGCTTGGGCAACCTTGGCTTGACACATAAAGAGATTTTTGACCTAAAAAACCCATGAAGAGCAATAGTACCTCCAAAGTGTCAGGAAAACCATTTAACATTCAAACTTGATCTCCACATGGACCACAAGACACACCATAATCAAACATAAAGCTTCTTGTCAAGAGTCAACAACTGTGACCACTTTGGAATGAACCAGGTCCCTGCATGCCAGAGTGACACTGCTGGCCAAGAAGCCACTTTCTGGCACAGCACTATGTGTAGGTGCTTCTACTTTCTCTGAGAGATTACAAATGATGAGATGCAGACATCAACACCTCGAACATGCACTGAACGTTCCATTTCAGTACAGCTGCAGGTGAGGGTAGCAGCAAACGATCACTGAAGCTAAAAGAGCATTTTTAAAGGAAGTACCAAGGCCTCAAATTTGTTCTGGAACTGTTGGTTTGTTTGTTTTCTTTCCAGAGAATGCTGGTTGATTTAATTGTATTAACATCAAGGGCTTCTGACTTTTGAGTATTAACTTGCAACTGAACCCTACCATCAGGAAAATGAAAGAGGGAAAATAAATCACTACAGAAATATCCCTTGGGCTAGTGCAAGCTCAAAACATACGCAAATGTGATGTTTCTTACTCACTGCTGGCTTAGCAGAGAGGTCAGCTGTTACAAAATTTGATGGAAACAATCCTACACCCTGATGAGTTTCACCTTTCCACCAATTTGGACCACTAAAGATAAAAGAAAACCAAATTCAGACCTTTACACATTAAAAACCCTCACAGTCCAATGGAATTCTCCTACGAACTGCACAGGACAGGAATTTATATTCCTTGTACATAAATACAACTTGTACAGACACACAGAGCTTCACAATAATCTGTAAGCATGTAGAAAACCCTTTGTATGTTAAAAAAACCTAGGAGATCACTGAATCAAGTATTTAATGTGTAAATAGATTTTACTGTCTGCTTGTGCAAGGAAGATATCACACAACAGCCTGAATTGGAAGGGACCTCAGAGACCATCAGGGACACCTTCCACAAAACCAGGTTGCTCAGGCCTGAACACCTCCAGTGAGGAGGCATCCACAACCATTCTGGGAAATCTGTTCCAGAGTCTCAGCACCCTTGTACTGAGGAACTTCCTCAGCTCCAGTCTAACCCTGCTCTCCCTCAGCTCCAAACCATTCCCCCTTGTCCTGTCTCTAAACATCCTCTGGAAAAGTCCCTTTCCAGCCTGCCTGCAGGATCCCTTTAGCTATTGGAAGGCTGCTCCAGTCCCCCCGGAGCCTTCTTTTCTCCAGACTGAACACCCCCAACTTCCTCAGCCTGTCCTTGTAGCAGAGCTGCTCCAGCCCTTGGATCATCTTTGTGGCCTCCTCTGGACTCAATCCAGCAGCTCTGTGTCCTTCTCCTGTTGGGAACACCAGAAATGGAGGCAGCATGGGAGGTGGGGTCTCACCAGAGCAGAGCCAAGGGGCAGAATCCCCTCTCTTACCCTGCTCCCCACACTGCTCTGGCTGCAGCTCAGCACACAGCTGCCTGCTGGGCTGTGTGAGGGCACTGCTGGCTCCTGGGGAGCTTCTCACCAACCAACCAACACCCCCAAGGCTCTTTCTTCAGACATGACAATTATCCTATCTTTCTACATCGTTTTTCTCCACTGATTTCTGCAGTCTAAGAGGACTTTAGCAGACAATCTCCTAAAACTTACCTGTCATCAAGGCTAGTTATGAGCTCTCCAGCTTTAAAGGTCAGATCGTTGTCTTCGGCAGCCTCAAAGTCATAGATGGCACGAACGGTATCACAGTGTCACACAGTCTCACAGTATAACTAAGGTTGGAAGGGACCCCAAGGATCATCAAGTCCAACCTGTCTCGACAGACCTCACGACTAGACCATGGCTCCAAGTGCCACGTCCAGTCTCCTCTTGAACACCTCCAGGGACGGTGACTCCACCACCTCCCTGGGCAGCACATCCCAATGACGAACGACTCGCTCAGTGAAGAACTTTCTCCTCACTTCGAGACTAAACCTCCCCTGGCGCAGCTTGAGACTGTGTCCCCTTCCGGCCCTCGTGCTTGTGATTGGTGAGCAGGCTGGAGGTGCTTGGGTACAGACTGGAGGTGCTTGGGTACAGACTGGAAAGAGCTGTTTGTTGCTGCCTTTGCTCCTTCAATGACAGCTCAATAGCTGCAAAAGAAGAGTTACTCACATGAGCACTTCCTAGGGAAAGGGGATGAACCACAGGACAATTTAACTGCAGCAGCAGAAACTTCTGCCTTTAACCTCAAAACAACATCAGGAAACAAAGAGATGTTTGACAGCTAGAGAGCAGGGCTCTGCCCAGAGGTTTACTGCAGCTTTCAGCATGAGCAGGAGAGCTAAACAACACACGCAACCTGATGGGATACCACACTGCATCCAGCCATTCATTGTTCTGTGATTGCTGTTACCCTGAGCTGCTCAGGCTACAGTCCCACTGAACTTCGGTAGATTGCTTCAAAGCTTAAAGAGAGCCAGCTGCTCAGGGAGACAGCTTCTCTGTTACCTCACACAGTCACAGACTGAGGCTGGCAGAAACCTCTGGTGGTCATCTTCTCCAAACCCCTGCTCAAGCTGCATCACCTAGAGCTGGCTGCCCAGGACTGTGTCCAAAAATGGAGACTCCACAACCTGCCTGGACAACCTCTGCTGGAGCTCAATCACCAGCCTGGACAACCTGTGCTGGAGCTCAATCACCAGCCTGGACAACCTGTGCCTGGACAACCTGTGCTGGAGCTCAATCACCTGCCTGGACAACCTGTGCTGGAGCTCAGTCACCAGCCTGGACAACCTGTGCTGGAGCTCAGTCACCTGCCTGGACAACCTGTGCTGGAGCTCAATCACACTCACAGTAAAAAACTGCCTCATTAATTCATAAATAAGAAAAAGATTTTTGCTTAGCCAAGCCAAATTTTGTCCATTTCTCTCTCCCCATAATTCCTTGAATAATTTTACATCTCTTGGTGATTCTCAACAAACTTGACTGAGAAGAAAGGCTTCACTCATATTAAACTCCTCCTAGTTTATGAAAACATGGTTACATTTTAGAAGGGACAAAAATCACCTGGGAGGCCACGCCTTGAAAGCTGTGTTCAGTTTTGGGGCACTCACTCCAAGAGAACAAATATTAGAGAACCTACCCTTTTAAAAACAGATTTTGGTGGGTCAGCTGGTGAAGAAACTCTTAGTAAGATGTACAGAGGGGCTGCTGGTGTGTCAGAGGGGCTGCTGGTGTGTCATTCAGTAACAGTTACTAGGTTGCATTAGGTAAGAGCTGCCCAACAACAGATTGTGCCAGAGAGAGGAACTGTAAACATCCACCACTGCCAGTGCAAGAACATCCCTCACACTGTCAGCAGGCATCGTCACAGCTTTAAGCCCCAAGCCATGGTGTCATGGAATCACAAAGCCAGAGCAGCATCACCTAGGGCAGGTCTCACAGGAACACATCCTCTGCTCAGGCAGAGGGGCTGGGCTAGATGATCTCTAGAACTCCCTTCCAACCATTCTGTGATTCTGTGCCATAGCAAGGTAAAGAAAAAGCTCCTCAGGGACAAGTTTGAAACCAATATGCCACAATGTCTGAAGTTCTCCTGCAGTTTGGAGTTCTTGTGCTAGGTTTCTTAACTGGGATCTGCTTTCATCTCTTAACCAGTTCTGGTCCCAGACAAGCTGCCTGTTACTGTTTTAGGCAGAGGTTTGGAGTGGAAAATGTCTGGATTATAGGTTTTCTTTGCACCAGTCTGTGAGCTCCACTGCAGGCCTGCAGCATTTTCGATGTAGATCCTCTTACCCCTGAAGCCAGGGTAGGCTGGGGCTGCTCTTCATTCAGCAGCAGGTTTTGCCTTAGCGTTACATGACACAGCCTCTCCTTTAGGTCTGCCAGCCACTTGTTTGCATCCAGAGTCCTTGTTTGAAGATTCTCATGCTTCAAAGATGCTGCATTTTCTCTTCAGATAAATGAATTATGGTTCAGTAACAGAATCAGGAGCAATCCTCTTCAGCCTTTCTCTGTACCTGAAGTATTTCAGTGTATCTCCAATAGCTGAAAAGTCTCTTTCTTCACTTCAGCCAACCAACTAAATCAGGTTTTACCAAGTTAGGATTTTACTGACTATTTTCTTTATGTGTTGTGAAATCCAAAGGCTAAATGATTACAGGTGATGCCTGAAAGTTTAGAGAAAACACTGGAAGGAAAATAAATTCTCAGAGTCATAGAATGGTAGTGGATAGAAGGGACCTCCAGAGATCATCCAGTCCAATCCCCCTGCCACAGCATGGAGCACTGTCACTTGTCACTGAGCACCCCTGAGCAGAGCCTGGCCCCTTCTTCTTGACACCCACTCCTAAGATATTGATAGACATTGATCAGATCCCTCTCAGCCTTCCAGACTAATCAGCCCCAGGGCTCTCAGTCTCTCTTCCCAGGGCAGATGCTCAAGTCCCCTAAGCATCCTTGTGGCTCTTCCTTGGACTCTCTCGAGCAGGTCTCTGTCTCTCTGGAACTGGGGAGCCCAGAGATGGACACAGCATGCCAGGTGTGGTCTCAGCAGTGCAGTGTAGAGGGGCAGCTGAACCTCCCCAGCCCTGTTGGCCACACTTGTATTGCTGCACTCCAGGATGCCACTGGCCCTCTTGGCCACCAGGGCACATTGCTGTCCTGAGGAGAACTCAGTATTTAAAAGGGCTAAGGCTTGATATCTTTTATGTTGCTGAAGGTTGAGGTCAATAACCAGTATCCAGACCAAACCTGACCTTTAAATGTACTTCAGTACAACAGTAAATCAAAAGAAACCCTCTTTGTTTTCTTCACTGGGCCTGCAGGGAGACATTCAACAGCCACTTACCCTTACAATATACCTTTAAAAGATACCAAGCAGCATTTAAAGGAATATAATTTTCAAGTAGAATACCCAAAATCTTTGCATAAAACTTGCTTCTCTCCTTTCATAAATGTTGGCTTTGCAGTGCATGTGCTTCACTTGCTGCAAGGAAAGGGAAAGCCCAAGTGCAGAACTCTGATCAAACGCATCCAGAGCGTCCTTGACAGGGGAACAGTTTTTAACTGCATTGTTTCACTTTGGCAAAGAGAAACTAAAGGGAAAAAATATGGGGTTCTTTCTATTTTTTCACCTGTGTATAGTTTTAACCTCCAACCCTCCAGGAAGTGCACAAGAAGAAAGAACAGAAATGATTACTACAATCCACAAGCACGGCAGGCATGTGGAGAAAGGAAAGGAAGCTTTGTTCTCCTGCTTTATTTGCTATTGGCCAATGTGCTACTCAGGTCAGCAAGTAAATGCACTCACCTTTAGCTAAATCCTCCTCTTCCTTTTTGTTGGCCACTGTACCAGGATCTTTGGCAACCAGGGCTGGACTTGCTTTTGCCTGTTCAGCAGCCTAGGCAAAAGTGAAAGATGTAAAAATGAATTCAGCAGCAAACTGGCAGTGCATGAAGTTCACTGTCTGGATCTGTATTCATCTGCAACATAAACATACAAAGTACATCAGAGAGCATCCTGCATCACATCATCCTGGCCTGGATCAGCAATTGTGTGACCAGCAGGATCAGGGAAGTGACTGTCCCCCTGGACTCAGCACTTGGGAGGCCACACCTTGAATTCTGGGTTCAGTTTTAGGGCCCTTGCTCCAAGAAAGGCATTGAGGTGCTGGAGCAGGTGCAGAGAAGGGCAGCAAAGCTGGTGAAGGGTTGAGGACCAGCAGGGTTGGTTAGTCTGGAGACCACCTTGCTCTCCACAACTCCCTGAAAGGAGGCTGGAGCCAGGTGAGGGTTGGTCTCTTCTCCCTAGTAACAAGTGATAGGACCAGAGTAAATGAATAGAATAGAATAGAATAGAATAGAATAGAATAGACCAGACCAGGTTGGAAGAGACCTTCAAGATCCTCGTGTCCCACCTATCATCCAACACCACCTAATCAACTAACCCATGGCACCAAGCACCCTATTAAGTCTCCTCCTGAACACCCCCAATGATGGTGACTCCACCACCTCCCTGGGCAACCCATCCCCATGGGCAATCACTCTCTCGGTGTAGAACTTCTTCCTCACATCCAGCCTAATCCTCCCCTGGTGCAGCTAGAGACTGTGTCCTCTTGTTCTGTTGCTGGCTGCCTGGGAGGAGAGACCAACCCCCACCTGGCTACAACCTCCCTTCAGGGAGTTGGAGAGAGCAAGAAGGTCTCCCCTAAGCCTCCTCTTCTCCAGGCTAAGCAACCCCAGCTCCCTCAGCCTCTCCTCATAGGGCTTGTGCTACAAACCCCTCACCAACTTTGTTGCCCTTCTCTGGACACCTTCCAGCAAGTCAACCTCCTTCCTGAACTGAGGGGCCCAGAACTGAGGAGGTTTAGGCTGGAGCTTAGAGGAAACTTCTTTCCTGAAAGGGTTCTCAACACTGGAACACGCTCCCCAGGAAGGTGCTTGATTCCCCATCTCTGGAGGTGTTTCAAAGAGGGAGAGCTGTGGTGCTGAAGGACATGGAATAGCAGCAGCCTCGGGAGAGTTAGAGAATGGTTCAGGGAATCATAGCTCATGCAGCAGCACCCCCCACCCCCACCATGGCAGGAGACATTCCACTAGGCAGTCAATGATCTTAAAGGGCTTTAAAACCAAATGGCTTTTGCAATTCAGCTGTCAAAGGAAAGCTTCATTGAGACAAGAGAGAGAGAATTTTGTTTGCTAAACACATTCTAGAACTCAAGACTCCAACAGAACTGAGGATGACAGAAAAATCAACCAATAATTGTGATACCTTCTAAGAACAGGCCAGCAGTGAGCATACCTGGGAACCAACCGCTGGGAAAGTGACCCCTTGCTCCTTCAGGTTTTTAATCATAGCAGATATTAAGCTAAGCTGTGGGTCATTCTTGAATTCATCAGTCCATTCCACCATGAGGGCCTTCAGCTTTTCGCAAACCTTTGGATGACCCTGCAAGAACAGCAGAAAGTAGTTAAATAATGTGGGAATTACTTTGAACTTTCTGCTACAAATCATTTCATGTTCCTGGCACGTTAGGTTGAAGCCTATTGTACTCCTAAGGGATACCTTTATTAGAAAGGGAGCACAGTGCCCCAGCCTTGTGTTTTGGGATAAGCACTGGACCCAAAATCAAGTAAATAAGGTTACAGGGAAGCCCTGTGGTCTCTCCAGCTCACCACACTTGTCTCCAGAGTTTCATTGCTACTATTCAAGGTGAAAATCAATTGCTAGATTTATAAAGTAAGATCCCACCTCCCCCAAAGAGAACATATGAGTAAATGCAGTAGGATGTGGCATTCAAGGAAACCTTTGCCACAGTCTTCCCAGTCATTCTGTGCCATTCCCCTCTGCCACCAAATTCCAGCCTCCTGAAGGCAGACTCTGCTCCACTTCCAGCCCAGCCCAAGTTGTGTCTGACTTTGCTCTCCTGTGAGCTGCAGACACCTTACCTTATTCAACACATTGCTTACTTCACTGTCAAAATCTCTTGAACAGACTTCTAAATGGAAGATTTTCCCACAGTTTGATACACAGGCTCCTAGAAGTTGAAGAAAGAAAGATTCCAACTCAGAGCAAACTTTTTGCAGCAGAGCTCTGCAGGAAGGAGAGGCAGAAGGTTCAAAAGAGCTTACTGTTAATGCCTGCATAGCAACATGAGGATCTTTGTGGTTCCCTCTCTTCATGACAGAACGAAGGCAGTCCTTAGGCCTAAAAATCACAGCAGAGGGAGAAAAAACCACAATGAAGTGAACAGTTTCAACTGCATGGCAAGTGACAGCAAGTTCTCCCAAACATCATCAGGGAAGTATTTAGTCATTTGAATATAACATTAAACAAAATAAACCAACACAATTAAGGAATAAAAATCTTCACTTTGAGGCTGGCAGAGCACTGCTACAGAGAGCTTGTGGAGTCTCCACCTCCAGAGGTATTCAAAACCCACCTGGATGTACTCCTGAGTGATTTCCTCTGTGTGATCCTGTTTTGGCAGGGGAGCTCAACTAGCTGATCTGTAGAGGTCCCTTGCAGTCCTTGACGTACTGTGATTCTGTGTTTACTTAAGAGTTGTGGCCAGGGCTGTGAGCTTCCTTAGTCAGCAAAACCTCAGAACAGGTTCTCTGACCTCGTGTAAACAGCCTAAAAATGCACAGAATCCCTTCAGTTAGAGAACTGGGATTCTCTGCAGTCCGTGCAGCTACTCCTCTTGCCCTTCACAGACATACATAGAATATCTGCTTCCATACCAATAACACCCAGAGTATGTTCTTCTATTTATCTTTTGAATCATATCCAATTGTGATATGAAAGAATTCATCATGCAATGAACCAGCAAGTGCTACAGAATTTGTTAGCCAGGATACCTCCAAGCTTTGAAACAACCAAAGACAGAATTTAAGTGCTAGCTCTGTTGTGGTCAACAGAAATAATGTGAAAAGGGAATTAAGAGGTTCAGACAGCTCAGTGTCCAACATCTCTGTGGATTCCTGTGGTTTTGTTCTCTCTTTAAAGGTGCTGGAAGGCTGAGTGAGCTGGAGGTAGGAATTACCATGGCTTACAAACATTATCCTCTGCATCCAGAGGAGTGTGGCCAGCAGGGCAAGGGAGGGGATTCTGCCCCTTCATTCTGCTATGCAGAGACCCCACTCCTAATGCTGCCTCTAGTTCTGGTGTCCCCAGCATAGGAAGGACACAGAGCTGTTGGAAGTGAGTAGAGAGGACACCACAAAGATGATCCAAGGGCTGAAGCACCTCTGCTATGAGGACAGGCTGAGGGAGCTGGGGGTGTTCAGCCTGGAGAAGACTCTGGGGAGACCAGAGAGCTGCCTTCCAATAGCTGAATGGATCTTACAGGAAGGCTACAGAATGACTTTTCATGAGGGTATCTAGAGACAGGACAAGAAGGAATGGTTTGTAGCTGAGGCAGAGCAGGGATCTTAGGAACAAGTCCTTCAGTCTGAAGGTGGTAAGTCACAGGAACAGGTTGCCCAAGGAGGTTGTGGATGCCTCCTCTCTGTGGGTGTTCAAGGACAGACTGGATGAGGCCTTGAGCAGCTGAGTCTAGTTGAGAGGTGTCCCTGCCCCATGGTGGGGAGGTTGGAGGAGATGGGCTCTGAGGTACTTTCCAACCTGAGGCATTCTTGGATTCTACAAATATCCCTCAAAAGATGTCCCTGAAAGAGGGTAAGTAGGGAAAGAGGAAAAGAGAACACAAAATGAAACTAAAAGATCTTCTGCATTTCTGGACTACTCACAGTAGTTTTTTTCTTTTTAGTATTATGATTTTTCTCCTGACCTGATACAAAAGAACTAACATGAGCCCTAGCTGTACCTCTGCTTGGCTATGTCTACATGTGATTGCAATGGCCACCTCATGCCAATTACAGAGAATGCTCTCACAGAGCAAAACACCCTGTCCATCATGGCATCCCCTCCTAGAAACACTTGTTCCCACTGAAGGCCACAAGGCAAGCTCTGCCTTTCATCTATTATTGATTCAGGACTTCTCCTTTGTTCACATTAGCTGAGAAAGAACCCATGCCAAAAGGCTCAGAAATCCCTGCTGTCCCGTCCAGCAATTTCTGCATCAACTGTTAAGTCACAACTGGCTGCAGGATCAAGAGCTTTGCAGTTCCAAGAACAGGATCACTAGCCTAAGATTTGTTTTATTAAGGAATCCAAAGGCTTAGTTAAAAATAATAAAGTAACAAGAAAGCCTCCAAGACAGATGATCTTCATAGAATCATACACCAGGTTGGGTCAGAAGGGACCTTAAAGGTTGTCTAGTTCCAACCCCCTGCCATGGGCAGGGACGCCTCCCACTCCCCCAGGTTGCTCGAGGCCTCATCCAACCTGGTCTTCAACACCTCCAGGGAGAGGGCATCCACTGCCTCCCTGGGAAGCCTGTGCCAGGGTCTCAGTACCCTCACTGGAAAATTTATTCCTCATCTCCAGTCTCAATCTGCCCTCAAGCTTCAACTCACTGCTTCTCATCCTGTCTGTACAAACCCTTGCCAAAAGTCCCTCCCCAGCTCTCCTGTAGCCCCTTGAGGTACTGGCAGGCTCCCTGGAGCCTTCTCTTTTCCAGGCTGAACACCCCCTAACTTTCCCAGCCTGTCCCCAAAGGGGAGGTTCTCCACCCCTCTGATCATCTTCATGGCCTCCTCCAGATCTCTGCAACAGTGGGTTCAGAGGACATCTTAGAATACATAGAATCCATAGAATAAACCAGGTTGGAAGAGACCTCCAAGATCGTCGCATCCACCCATCAACCAATCCCACCCACGTAAACAACAAAACCATGGCAACAAGCACCCCATCAAGTCTCCTCCTGAACACCTCTAATGATGATGACTCCACCCACCTCCCAGGGCAGACCATTCCAATGGGCAATCACTCTCTCTGTATAGAACTTCTTCCTAACATCCAACCTAAACCTCCCCTGACGCAGCCTGAGACTGTGTCCTCTTGTTCTGGTACTGCTTGCCTGGGAGAAGAGACCAACATCCGTCTGTCTACAACCTCCCTTCAGGTAGTTGTAGAGAGTAATAAGGTCACCCCTGAGTCTCCTCCTCTCCAGGCTAAGCAACCCCAGCTCCCTCAGCCTCTCCTCGTAGGGCTTATGTTCCAAACCCCTCACCAACTTTGTTGCTCTTCTCTGGACTCGTTCCAGCAAGTCAACATCCTTCCTAAACTGAGGGGCCCAGAACTGGACACAGGACTCAAGGTGTGGCCTAACCAGTGCAGTGTACAGGGGCAGAATGACCTCCCTGCTCCTGCTGGCCACACTGTTCCTGATGCAGGCCAGGATGCCATTGGCCTTCCTGGCTGCCTGGGCACACTGCAGGCTCATGTTCAGCCTACCATCAACCAGCATCCCCAGGTCCCTTTCCACCTGACTGCTCTCCAGCCACTCTGACCCCAGCCTGTAGCTCTGCATGGGGTTGTTGTGGCCAATGTGCAGAACCCGGCACTTGGATGTGTTCAGTCTCCTGCCCTTGGCCTCTGCCCATCTGTCCAGCCTGTCCAGGTCCCTCTGCAGAGCCTCTCTACCCTCCAGCAGATCACCTTCTGCCCCCAGCTTGGTGTTGTCATCAAATTTACTGCTGATGGACTCAATGTCCTCGTCCAGATCATCAATAAAGATGTTACAGAGCATGGGGCCCAGCACTGATCCCTGGGGCACACCACTAGTGACTGGCTGCCAGCTGGATGTGGCACCATTCACCACCACTCTCTGGGCTCGACCCTCCAGCCAGTTCCTAACCCATCGCAGTGTGCTCCCATCCAAGCCATGGGCTGACAGCTTGGCCAGGAGTTTGCTATGGGGAACGGTGTCAAAGGCCTTGCTGAGGTCCAGGTAGACTACATCCACAGGCCTCCCCACATCCACCAGGCAGTCACCTGATCATAGAAGGAGATCAGGTTGGTCAGGCAGGACCTGCCCTTCCTAAACCCATGCTGGCTGGGTCTGATCCCTTGGCCATCCTCTAAGTGCTATGTGATTGCACTCAGGATGACCTGTTCCATAATCTTGCCTGGCACTGAGGTCAGGCTGACAGGCCTGTAATTCCCTGGCTCATCCAACTGGCCCTTCTTGTGGATGGGTACCACGTTGGCCAACTTCCAGTCCTCTGGGATGTCTCCAGGGAGCCAGGACTGCTGAAAAATGATGGAGAGTGGCTTAGTCGGCTCATCTGCCAGCTCTCTCAGCACCCTAGGATGGATCCCATCTGGTCCCATGGACTTGTGGGGATCCAAGTGGCTGAGGAGAGCTCCAATCACTTGCTCATGGAACACAGGGAAACTATGCAGGTCCCGGGCTCTTTCTGCCAGCTCTGCAGGCCAGCTGTCTGGAAGACATTCTGTTCTGCTAGTAAAAGTTGAGGCAAAAAAGGTGTTAAGTACCTCTGCCTTTTCCTAATCTTTTGATACAATGTTCCCCTCCTTGTCCACGGAGGAGTGGAGGTTGTCCCTGCCCTTCCTCTTGCTATTAATATATTTATAGAAGGACTTTTTGTTGTCCTTCACATCAGAGGCCAGTTTAAGCTCCAAATGTGATTTTGCCTCCCTAATTTTCTTCCTACATGCCCTAGCAACATCCTTAAACATTCCATGGGTTGCTTCACCTTTCTTCCAAAGATGAAACACCCTCTTTTTTTCCCTTAGTTCTATTAAAAGTTCATTACACAACCAGGCTGGCCGTCTGCCCCGGCGGCTCCTCTTCCGGCACATTGGCACAGCCTGTTCCTGCGCCTTCAAGAGTTCTTCCTTGAAGCAGGTCCAGCCCTCCTGGGCCCCTTTATTTTTAAGGGCTTTGTCCCAAGGAACCCTCTGAGTTAGTTCCATGAGTAACCTGAAGTCTGCCCTCTGGAAGTCCAGAGTGGAGGTCTTCTTGCTGCCCCTCTTAGCTTGCCTGAATACTGAGACTTCAGTTCTCTCGTGGTCGCTGGCCCCTAAACAGCCTCCGACCACCACATCCCCACCAGCCCTTCCCTGCTGGTGAAGAGGAGGTCAAGCATAGCCTTGCCCCTGGTAGGCTCACGCAGCACCTGGGATAAGAAGCTGTCCTCCATGCACTCCAAGAACCTCCTAGACTGTCTCCTCTCTGCTGTGTTGAGATCCCAGCAGATGTCAGGCAGGTTGAAGTCGCCCATGAGAACAAGGTCAGGCAATCTTGAGACAGCCTTAAGCTGTCTATAGAATGCTTCGTCAACCTCATCCTCCTGGTTGGGTGGTCTATAACAGAGTCCAACCAGGATGTCTGCCCTGCTGGTCTTCCCTCTAATTCTCACCCATAGGCACTCAACTTGATGATCCCTGATCTCCAGCTCAATGGCATCTAGTGCCTCCCTGATGTACAGGGCCACCCTTCCACCCCTTCTTCCTTGCCTGTCTCTCCTGAAGAGCCTGTAGCCATCAATTGCAGCGCTCCAGTCATGTGAGTTATCCCACCGCGTCTCTGTGATGGCAACTACATCATGACTTTCCTGCTGTTTGTTTCCCATGCTTTGTGCATTAGTGTACATGCACCTCAGCTGGGCTGCTGGTTTCACCTCTGACCCTAGCTTATCGCCCCCAGACTCCTGCCTGAGGGGACTGGTTTCAGCCCCTTCCCCCTGTGAAACTAGTTTAAAGCCCTGTCAGTAAGACCTGCCAATTCTCTTCCCAGAATCTTTTTACCTTTGGGGGACAGGCCATTCTCATGTACTGTGACCTTTCCCCTCCTCTGGGACAGATGTACTCCATCTGTTGCCAGCTGGCCTGGTGCAGTAGAAAGTTCTCCAAGATAAAAAAAACCAAAATTCTTATGACTGCACCAGCCTCTAAGCCGCTTGTTAACTATAGCTGCTGTCCTGTTCCTTGTGGTATTCCCTCCTGCAACTAAGGGTATTGATGAAAAAATTATTTGTGCACCTGACCCCTCAACCAGATCTCCCAGGGCCCTGAAGTCATTTTTGATAGCCCTGGGAGTTCTGGTTGCGACCTCATAATTCCCTAACTGCATAACTAGTAAGGGATAGTAGTCAGAGGGCTGCACCAGGGTAGGTAGCCTTCTGGTAACATCATTAACTTGGGCTCCTGGGAGACAACAGAGTTCCCTATGAGATGGGTCTGGCCGACATATGGGGCCCTCCGTTCCCCTCAGAAGGGAATCACCAATAACAATTACACTCCTCTTTTTTTTGAGGGAGCAGGTCCTGATGCCGGGGGAAGGCTGTTTAACCTTCAGCTGATTTGCCTTAGGCTATTTAACCTTAGGCTCTTTAGCCTCAGGGAGAACCCCAGATTGTGTGTCCTCTGGAATCAGGATCACCTCACCCTCGATCTCCAGTGCCCCATACCTGTTTTCCAAGAGCAGCGGGGAAAGTGCGGGGAGGCAAGGAGGTTTTAGTATAACCTTAGTTATACTGTGATACTGTCAGCAACCCCATGCAGAGCTACAGGCTGGGGTCAGCTACAGGCTGGAGAGCTGCCAAACAGAGAGGGACCTGGGGGTGCTGATTGACAGCTGCCTAAACATGAGCCAGCAGTGTGCCCCGGTGGACAAGAGGACCAATGGCATCCTGGCCTGAATCAGGAACAGTGTGGCCAGCAAGAGTAGAGAGGTCATTCTCCCCCTGTACTCTGCATTGGTTAGGCCGCACCTTGAGCACTGTGTCCAGTTCTGGGCCCCTCAGTTTAACAAGGCCATTGAGACACTTGAAGGTGTCCAGAGAAGGGCAACAAGGCTGGGGAGAGGCCTTGAGCATAAGCCCTATCAGGAGAGGCTGAGGGAGCTGGGATTGTTTAGCCTGGAGAAGAGAAGGATCAGGGGTGACCTCATTGCCCTCTACAACTACCTGAAAGGTAGTTGTAGCCAGGACGGGGTTGGTCTCTTCTCCCAGGCAACCAGCACCAGAACAAGGGGACACAGTCTCAAGCTGCGCCAGGGGAAGTTTAGGTTTGAGGTGAGGAGAAAGTTCTTCACCAGAGAGTCGTTCGTCATTGGGATGTGCTGCCCAGGGAGGTGGTGGAGTTGCCGTCCCTGGAGGTGTTCAAGAGGGGATTGGATGTGGCAGTTGGTGTCATGGTCTAGTCGTGAGGTCTGTCGAGACAGGTTGGACTTGATGATCCTTGGGGTCTCTTCCAACCTTAGTTATACTGTGATACTGTCTTTTGAGAGGAACCTGTGTCCATTCCCCTCTGCTTTTTGGATAGCAAGTCTCTGCTGGGGGAGCCTGCAGAGCCTGCTTACTCTGGTTCATCTCTTTCCTCCTCTGGTTCATCTCTTTCCTACATTCCCTTTCATCTCTAAGACTAGCAACCTCGTCCAGTCTGGCTACCAGGTTAAGCAGATAGTCAATCTGCTCACACCTTATGCAAGAGTTGCCCCCACTACCCTGCGTCTCAAGTGCCAGGCTCCAGCATTCTCTGCAGCCAGATGCCTGGACAGCTACCTCTTGCTTATGACACCTACCTACCTGCTTATATTCCCCCTCAAACTGAGTCGAGACTGATTTTTTAAAGGAGTTATTGCGGCGATTTACCACCATGGTTAGCCCTGCCCACGGGACCTACTGGACAAAGTATCGGAAAAAGTGCGGTGAGAACCCGGGCTGAAATGGAGCCACCCGCGAGTACTGCCGGCTTTTAAAAGCGCTGCGGCCGGTAACGTAGCGAGCCCGAGTGTTCCTGAGCAGCAACCACGTGGAGGAACTGCAGCGCCAAATCTAGCCGAATGCTGAGGTCCCACACGGGTCCCGCTGTTCCCGTAGATTGAAAAAGAAAGCAGTTAGTCCTTCTCCAAGGCTCCCAGTCACAGTGTGTTCCCGAGAGAGCACCTGGGCTGAAATGGAGCTGCCCGCAAGTACCGCTGCTTTTAAAATCACTGCGGCCGGTAACGTAGCGAGCCTGAGTGGTCCCGAGCAGCAACCACGTGGAGAAACTGCATCACCAAATCTAGCCGAGTGCCAAGGTCCCATGTGGGTCCCGCTGTTCCCGTAGATTGAAAAAGAAAGCAGTTAGTCCTTCTCCAAGGCTCCCAGTCACAGTGTGTTCCCGAGAGAGCACCCGGGCTGAAATGTCTCAGAAATGTGCAGTTTGCAACTGTATTGAACAGCATGTATCTCAGCACAGGAAAGAGGTAGGCCAGAATTCAAATGCTCATTTTCACTCCCTCCAATGGGTGATCATATGGAAAACACAATTTGGTATTATGCTTTTCCCTTAAGGTTTTACCCCAACAATGCTTTGGTTATATTCAAATTGTCTCAGAAACTTACAGTTTGCAACTGCAGAGTACAGCATGAATCTCAGCACAGGAAAGAGGTAGGCCAGTATTCAAATGATCATTTTGACTCCCACCAGAAGGGAGATCATATGGAAAATGCAATTTGGTGCTAGGCCTTTCCCTTTAGGTTTTACTCTAACAATGTTTTGAGTAGTTTTTAGCATTTTTGCAAATATATTAACACTAAAAAGGAGGGCAAGAAGTACCTGCACTCCCTACTGGACCTGGAGGGGAACACTGTGACTGAAGACAAGGAAAAGGCTGAGGTCCTGAACACCTTCTCTGCCTCAAGGCAGGAAGAGTTCAGGACGAGTGGCCTCCTGAGCTGGGCGATGGGGTCAGTCTAATGCCCCGGAAATCCATGAGGAATTAGTTGGGAACCTGCTGAGCCACTTGGACACTCACAAGTCCATGGGACCAGATGGGATCCATCCTAGGGTGCTGAGAGAGCTGGCAGATGAGTTGCCAAGCCACTCTCCATCATTTTCCTCCAGTTCTGGCTCACTGGAGAGGTCCCAGATGACTGAAACTGTCCAATGTGGTCCCCATCCACAAAAAGGGTCAGATGGAGGAACCCAGAAACTCCAGGCCAGTCAGCCTGACCTCAGTGCCAGGGAAAGTGATGGAACAGATTATCCTGGCGGCAATAACTGCGCATCTGAAGGATGGCCAAGGGCTCAGGTCCAGCCAACATGGATTTAGGAAGGGCCGGTCCTGCCTCTCCAACCTGATCTCCTTCTATGATCAGGTGACCCGTCTGGTGGACGTGGAGAGGCCTGTGGATGTAGTCTACCTGGACTTCAGCAAGGCCTTTGACACCGTCCCCCACAGTAAACTTCTGGCTAAGCTGTCAGCTCGTGGTTTGGACCACAACACTCCGTGCTGGGTTAGGAACTGGCTGGAGGGCCAAGCCCAGAAAGTGGTGGTGAATGGTGCCACATCCAGCTGGTGGCCAGTCACCAGCGGCATCCTCCAGGGATCAGTACTGGGCCCCATCCTCTTTAACATCTTCATTGATGATCTGGATGAGGGGATAGAGTCAGTCATCAGCAAATTTGCAGATGACACCAAGTTAGGAGCAGATGTTGGTCATTTAGAGGGCAGAAGGGCTCTGCAGAGGGACCTTGACCGACTGGACAGATGGGCAGAGCCCAATAGCGTGGCATTCAACAAGCCCAAGTGCCAGGGGCTGCACTTTGGCCACAACAACCCCATGCAGAGCTACAGGCTGGGGTCAGAGTGGCTGAGAGCTCCCAAACAGAGAGTGACCTGGGGGTGCTGATTGACAGCCGCCTATACATGAGCCAGCAGTGTGCCCAGGTGGCCAAGAGGGCCAATGGCATCCTGGCCTGCATCAGGAAGAGTGTGACCAGCAGGAGCAGGGAAGTCATTGTGCCCCTGTACTCTGTATTGGTTATACCGCACCTTGAGTCCTGTGTCCAGTTCTGGGCCCCTCAGTCTAAGAAGGACATTTGGAGACTTGAAGGTGTCCAGAGAAGGGCAGCAAGGCTGGGGAGAGGCCTTGAGCACAAGCCCTATGAGGAGAGGCTGAGGGAGCTGGGGGTTGTTTAGCCTGGAAAAGAGGAGGCTCAGGGGTGACCTCATTGCTCTCTACAACTACCTGAAAGGTAGTTGTAGCCAGGAAGGGGTTGGTCTCTTCTCCCAGGCAACCAGCACCAGAACAAGGGGACACAGTCTCAAGCTGCACCAGGGGAAGTTTAGGTTTGAGGTGAGGAGAAAGTTCTTCACCAGAGAGTCGTTCGTCATTGGGATGTGCTGCCCAGGGAGGTGGTGGAGTTGCCGTCCCTGGAGGTGTTCAAGAGGGGATTGGATGTGGCAGTTGGTGCCATGGTCTAGTCATGAGGTCTGTGGTGACAGGTTGGACTCAATGATCTTTGAGGTCTCTTCCAACCTTTGTGATACTGTGATACTGTGATTAATCTCAAAATCAAGCATTTTGCATCTGCATTGAACAGCATGTATCTCAGCACAGGAAAGAGGTAGGCCAGAATTCAAATGCTCTTTTTCACTCCCACCAGAAGGGAGATCATATGGAAAATGCAATTTGGTTCTAGGCTGTGAGAGACTAAAAGCTTGTCTCTCCTGGTGTGACTCAACAAAGATAAAATCACTTGCTGCTTGCCCAGACAATAGCTGATGTGTGTTGGGCAGAGCCACTGGAACGACTCTTGGAAGGTGCAAAGATATCATCGCTCACTGGACCACAGCTGGCCTGACAACAATGGACTGAAGCCACCTTCGGGAATATGCATAAAACAAGATAATCTCTACCCATCAAGTACCCTGGAAAGGGAGGGTGGTGAGACAATGTGTTCACCACCTGTTCCCTGATGTGTAATGAGTGTGTGGGCAGGTAGATAGAGAAGGAGGAGGCAGAGGCCTCCCCTCCCCCCCATCCAGACCCCTGCCCAAACACACAGGAATGCACAGAAAGATTTCCTGGGGAATGATACCTGGATACTTACCTGAGGATGATTTCCTGGCCCCTGATTTCCTGAGGACACATACCTAAGGACTAAAAAACTGTATAAAAGACTTGAGCAACTACTGGCTCAGCAGAAGAAAAACGGAGAACCGAAAACACAGATGAAGGAAAACACAGGATAATGCTGCTGAGAAAGAAAGCATGAGAGATGGAAAAGCCCGGGACAATGCTGCTCCAAAGAAAAGAGGCCATGGCACCTGGAAGAAGCAGACTGAACCCTCTCTCCTTGCCCTAAGGTCCGCCTGCTGCAACTCATGGAGCTGAAGAGGCTGCCCAGAGGACCACATCTCTTCTCCAGCCAAAGCCTCAGCACCCTTCCTCTACAGACCCAACATCTCCTGCAGCACCTTTCCTCCACAGACTCGAACTGTCTTGAGGGGGTGAGTGGTGTGGTAATATAATTCCTCTTCTCTTTGTCTCTCTCTTCTCTGTCTCTGTTCTTTCTCTCTCCCCTTCTGATCCATCCACTTATTTATGTAATCAATAGTCTAGCTGTTGATATTTTGGCCTCGTTTGTGCCTCTAATTTCACAGCACAGGAATATTCAAAAGAACTGAGTCTCTTTCCCTCTCCAGACCGAGACATTCAATTGGCGTAGTCGGCAGGATTCCCGTGCAGTGAAAGTATCACAGCAAGACTATTGCATTTCTGAGCACCCTGGAATGTGTGTGTGTGTCTGAGACGTGCTCTGAGTACAAAGTGAGTGTGGAGCCCAGATTCGTGTTTTCACTCTCCCAAGAGGGAAGTGGCTGGAGAAGGATGAAGCGAAAGTTTTCAGAAAGACTGTGTGGGAGTTCTCAAATGCTTAAATGTGATGTCCTTTCTTGGGGAAGATTAACTGGGGTACAAATGTTGAATTTATAGTGTGACCTCCTTGAGAATCCTCTGTACCCTGCTTTAAATGTGTGTGCTTTCCTGGGGAAGATTAACTGGGGTACAAATGTTGATTTTATAGTGTGACCTCCCCGAGAATTCTTAGTACCCTGTTTTGGGAAACCTAGTTTTGGTGATATTTGTGAAGTGTGTATTCTCTTGGGGAAAGTGTGGCTCCCCCGAGAAGCCCAGTATTGAAGCAAAAGTTGAGAAACCTCTGCAGGTGTGTGCTCTCTCAGGGAAGCAGAGTGACTCTTCCCTAAGAAACACAGGTTTATTATCCTGGTATAACAGAAAATTTGAGGAACAAAAGCTGAGAAGCTTTTACAAGTGTGGGTTCTCTCAGGGAAATAGTGCGACTTCCTTGAGAAGCCCAGATTGGTTGTTTTTCTTGTGTGTGACCTCTCCTGAAAAATCTATTGTGCATTTTTCCTGGAGAAGATTATTTTGGAGTAAGTGTATGTGTTTCCAGGGAAGATTTTTTTGGTACAAACAGTGGTCTTGATCTGACTCCCTTGTGAAACTTAGTGCCCTATTAAGAAATGCTTTGTGAAACAAAAGAGATGGCCTGGAGTGAGAGGCTTTTGAACCTTTTAGAAGCTCACGGTACCCGCCCATCTGTACAGGTACCTGACTGGGCCCGTGAAAATTGGCATAATTTCCAGAGTGTGGCTGATAGAATTGTGGCTCTGCAGAAAGATGCAAGAGCAAAACCCAGAAAAGGCAAAGCTTTTATTTGCGCAGTATTAGGCACCTGTTTAGCTGCTTCAGTGAACGAAAAAGAGGTATGGCATGAGCAGGAGAATAAACCTATTTCCTCTTTGCAGGACTTAGTTTCGTCACTACAAAGCCATGTTGCCACTTTGAAAGACGTAGTGGCAGATCTTAAAATTCAATTGGAAAAGGAGAGGAGGCAAAATTCGTATTTGGACTCAGAACAGGGTGTGAATTACTTGGAGTCTGCCCCTGTGTACCCTCGGCCAGAATTGACAACAGCTAAGGAAGCTGCTGTGCATGTCAGACTTCTCATTAAAACTGAAGTTTTATATGAGGATGGGGAAACTACCCCCACTGTCACAACTAAAGATGCACCTTTCTCCTATACTGTGATGGCCAAAATTCGTAAAGAATTTGCATGCTCTGCTGGGGAATCCAAGGTGGAATATGTATGGTGAGTTTCACAAACTGGAGGTGATCAGGTTTTACCCCAACAATATTTTGGTTATATTCAAATTGTCTCAGAAACGTGCAGTTTGCAACAGCAGAGTACAGCATGTATCTCAGCACAGGAAAGAGGTAGGCTGCTGCTCAAGCTTTACACAAAGTATCCTATTCAGTTTTGGATTCCACTTATCACAAAGTAAAAATAAAAAATGTCAGAGGGAAAGCGAACTCTACCTCTGAACTACATAAAGAAATCCTGGAATGAAGGGGGCATTTCTTCTGCTATTACTAGATAAAGGTAACATGAAAACCGATGGGCTAAATCAACAGGGCGAGATTAAAATAAATATTAGACAGAACAGAAGATACAAAACTTCAACTACATCTATTTATCAACGACTCTAATTAGATAACTTTAATTCCATAACTTTACTGAATTCAAACAAGCCAGTTTGTGAAGTGTCTTGGGTGCAGGCGGTTGACAAGGATTCGTGCAGAAGGCAGATGCGAGGGAAGAAGTTCTGAGCTTTGCTGCAGGCTGTCCTGCGGGTTCCCATACCGACTCTTTCCTGTACATCACCGCAGAATGAGTGGTGTGAATTTTGTCTCAAACCAGCTAATAAGACAACCTCTGCTTTTTCCGTGTGTGCCTACATGGGTTTTGCTTCGTCTTTCCCTCATGCTCAGTATGGCATTCGGCTGTAGAACAAGGCTCTGGACAGCCAAACCAAACACATGTACTGAAGAAAAGTAATTGGAAACACAGGCTGAGCCCGTGAACTCTAAACATTCACTGAACCCCAGGAAATGCCTGTATGTGCTGGCTGCTGCCACATCCTCGTTGCCGTGCTCATGCTCATTGGAGGCTGTCTGGCAAAAGCATCTGTCCCCACTTTCCTTGGCATACTTTGAATACCCAGATTGGAAACCTAAGAGGTAATGTACTAATGGGAAAGCATGTTCCAGCGTGCGTGTCTGGAGGCTGGGCACTGATGTCTAAGTTCACTGATGCAAACTTAGCATGATGAACCAAAGCTCTTCAGCTTTTTCTATTGGTGAAAGCACAAAAGGACAAACTTTGTTTCTCAGGTAACAAGGCACAAAACTCATTAAGGGGATTCTAGGCCAGAATCAACACCTACCCATAATCTGAAACCCTTCTGGCTGCTTCTGCATGTCAGCAAAGTAGCTATTCATCTCTCTGGGAGAAATTCCAGTGGCTCAGGAGAAGATGATGTTTCCCACTGGAACGATCCCACTCTTAGTCACGCAACAAAGATCCCCTTTGTGCTGGAAATACATATTCTAATAGGGTAAACTATGGTGAAGAGAAAACACTGCCATTTTGCAAATAACCAAAAGCACTTTTAGACCTGTTGCAAGAATATCTGTAAACACTGGTGTGGTGGTTTGAAAGGAAAGGCTCTGCTTTCCCTCCCCCACTGAGAAAGAGACCACGGCTAAACCCAGTCGGAGAAATGAGATTATATTTTACAAGGAAACAGATTCTATGTAACACAACAAACACAGGTATTTTACAATATATACAGGAATATACAGCAAATGAACTCAACCAGAAACCAGACCCCCCACAGAGGGGGCTTCCCCCTGTGCCCCCTTCACCCCCCTACCTCCCTTCTCCCCCAAAAGAGGTAGAAGAAGAGACGAAAAGGGAGTTAGCACAGCAGACAGAGGCCTATGCACAGGGAGTTAGTTCTTATCTTAGTTGGCCAGAATCCCAGAAGCAGATCCAGCCAAAGGGGACAGCGAAGGAAGGAAGACTGAGAGAAAGTTCCCAACTCCCCTGGGTCCAATCTCTCCTCCCACAATTCTACCAATGAAATTCGTTTAGAACACCAAAATATTTTACAAACATTTAGCCAGTGTGCCCCTTTCTTAAAGGCACAGCGTCAAACGGCCACAGTCCACCCCTTCTAAACAATTTCATTGGTCGTTCGCACTGTCCATCCAATCGGAAACAATATTTACAGTTCGTGAGCGAAGTTCATAGTCCGTTCCGGCTATACTCAGATGTAGATGATTCATAAGTCCAAAAAAGTCAGGAAATAAGAGAATGGAAACAGCTTGTCTCTTTGCAGACAAAGCAAAGAAAAGGCAAACAGGAACACTGGGACTCTCAGTTGACTCAGGGCTCTCAGGGTTCTTGCACTGTAGATTCCTCAGGGATTCTTCCTTTGGGCGCGTTGTAGCTGTACAACAGTCTGAAATTAAATTCTTTCAGCTAAAGTTAAATTTCTTTGTGGAATACACTGAATTTGACCATTCTCCTGCATTACCCAATAAGTGTGACCCGGACCTTCTGCTGAAACCACCCCTTGGACAGGTTTAGCCTCTCCTGAGGGCGAAAATACCCAAACAGTTTTACCTAACAGATTCTTTTCTCTAACAACAGGAACTCTATCACCTTCTACTCTCCGTAGCAGATCTGAATGTGCCGGTCCAGCTCGGTTCACTGAACCTCTACTATTCACCAGCCAGGTTGCTTGTGCTAAATGTTTCTCCCAGTTTTTCAGAGATCCACCTCCCGTGGCTTTGAGAGTGGTCTTCAACAAACTGTTGTAGCGTTCAATCTTCCCTGCAGCTGGTGCATAGTAAGGAATATGGAAAATCCACTCAATACCGTGCTCTTTTGCCCAGCTCTTTACAAGGTTGTTCTTGAAATGAGTTCCGTTGTCTGACTCAATCCTCTCTGGAGTTCCGTGTCTCCACAGGATCTGTCTCTCCAGACCGAGAATGGTGTTGCGTGCAGTTGCATGTGGAACTGCATAAGTTTCCAACCATCCAGTATTCGCCTCTACCATAGTAAGCACGTATTGCTTACCAGAACGAGAACGTGGTAGAGTGATGTAGTCAATCTGCCAGGCTTCACCATACCTGTACTTGGACCATCTGTCACCATACCACAAGGGCTTAATTTGCTTTGCCTGCTTAATAGCAGCACAAATGTCACAGTCATGGATGACTTGTGTGATAGCATCCATGGAAATGTCTATGGATCTGTCACGAGCCCATTGGTATGTTGCATCTCTGCCTTGATGTCCTGATGAATCGTGAGCCCACCGAGCTAAGAATATCTCACCTTGGTGTTTCCAGTCGAGATCAAGTTCAGAGTCCTTGTCTACTTGAGAAACTCTTGCAGCTCCACATGCAACTGCAAGTTGTGGTAGCAAATCCTGTGATGGACTCTGATGGACTCTGTATGGGAAAGGTGAGGAGTCTGAAGTGAACTTATGAGCATATGCCCTGTGTTGAATTAAATGAATTAAAATATTTACAGTAAACTATGGGGAAGTGTGACTTCGGTTTTGGAGAGCCTCTCTTTAGAGATCATGTAGGTAGGAAATGTTGAAGAAGGCTGAGGAAAGTAGTCATATTTAGTCAGTAGTCAGGAAAACTTCAACACCAGCAGTTGGGTCCCAGGCAAATGCAAGGTTTTTTTCTCACACGTTTAGAACTAAGAGGCATATAAAAAAAGCTGACAGATGTAAACATACTGTGTGAGATACTGAAATGTAAGATGACAAGGAAGAATGGAGAGGTCAGGTTGTCCTGAGGAGTAGGTGTTACTATACCTTGAGTAATAGAGATAGAGAGACACATGCGCCCTGGAGAGCCTCGAGCTTCCAGGTTCACTGAATGATTTGCTCTTCATGTGCCAAGTGTGATTTTCAAGGGAAACAAACTGCAGCATCTGGATTGAGTTTAAATCCAAGTGTATGGCAGTACAGATGTTCCTGGAATATCCTGATACGTCCGATCCACATGACATTGTCTTTCAGTCCCCATTCTGATGTTTTGCAGCACAGCCGTCACATTATTTATTTCTCTCAAGTGCTTTGAACTGAAAAGTCATGCCTGAGAATCAAAATAAAAGAAGAATAGGTTGGAAAAGACCTTTGAGATCACTGAGTCCAACCTATCACCCAACACCATCTAATCAACTAAACTGTGGCACTAAGTGCCTCACCCAGTCTCTTTTTGATCACTTCCAGCAACAGTGACTCCACCAGCTCCCGGGGCAGCCCCTTCCAATGGCCAATCACTCTGTGAAGAATTTCTTCCTAACATCCAGCCTAAACCTTTCCTGCCGCAGCCTGAGACTGTGTGAGCAAGAAAGAGAACATACCTTTGCCAGGGA
This sequence comes from Dryobates pubescens, assembly GCF_014839835.1. Classification (NCBI taxonomy): domain Eukaryota; kingdom Metazoa; phylum Chordata; class Aves; order Piciformes; family Picidae; genus Dryobates; species Dryobates pubescens. The sequence goes on from NW_026530684.1 coordinate 317,749, forward strand.
AAGCGAGAGCATTTCCTTCCCCCCGGAGCGGACAGCGGCTTGCAGGCACCCAGGGCTGCTCAGCAGCCTGCCAGATGCCCAGGCCTGGGCTCTGTGGCCACAGCTTCCTGCAGCAACAACAGGAGAACAGCAACGATGGTCACTTACCTGTCCTTTAAGAGCGCACTGCACATGAGAAGCAACGGCTCTCTGCTGCTTCAGTTGGGAAGTACAAAGTACATTAAATAAATCCCAGGAGTAAAAAAACATGAGAAATACCACAGAAACACAGCACACACAAAAGCCTTTTACAGCAAACACAGCCCAGACCTTTAACCTAACACAGGCTCAAATCCCCTGGCACCATTGAGTGACAGAGGCCATTCACACAAATGGTGATCTTCACAGAGACAGTCCTGATCAGCAAGTAGCAGGCTCAGCTGAAGACCTCAACTGCTTTGCCCACCACATCAGCCAGATCCAGACAGCTTTTTTTGCTTGCTACCCACTGACTGTAAAGTGATTTCTCCAAGGGAAAGAACTCCCTGCCAGAGATCTAAGCTACACCACATGGATCGGTGTTGGTGGAGCGGAGGCTACTCCCCAGACCTGAAAACTCCCTTCGCTTTTCATCACTTCACAGCCTAAACTGTTCACCCTTGGCAAGCATTGGGACTTGGAAAGACCTAAGGAAAGCTCTGTGCTACTCTGCTTGGCAGATACTCACAGGTGAGCCACAGGATCCTCAGCATTTGGCAGCAAAACCAAGTATTACAAACCTGCTGCGTCTTCTCCGGCCAAACTCTTGGCAGAGCAGGAGAACCACAGGGGCCAAGAGTCACAGAGCAGTGGAGGCAGAAGTTCATTTCCTCCATGCAAGCTTTAAGGGAGAAGGTGTTGAGAGTCCCCAAGGCTGGCATGTTGCAGCGCCTTACCACAGTGACATTCTTGCCCCCAGTTGCCAAAGGAAATTCGTTTCTGAGCTGCTCACAGTGAGGAATTTGGTTTCCAACAGCTCCACATTCTGACACCAAAGCATCCCGCTCCATGTCAGGGGTTGCGACTGAGGCCGAATACAAATCTGCAACTTGTCCTCAGGCAAAGCAGTTAAGCTCCCTGAAAAAAAAGGAAGGAAAACAGGAGTGAGACAACCATAAAAACAAGACCTAAACGAAACCCCAAAGCCATTTTTTCAGCAAGCCGCCTCCACTAACCCGCCACATGCTGAAATTCCCTTCCCCTGTGGCTCCTGGTTGGCCGAGGGCTGTGGAACATAAAGCAAGGCACAGGCCTGTGGGTTCCTGCTGCCCTGTAGCCACCAAAACTGGAGCACCGAGTCACTACCAATCCCAGAGCAGACCCAAGACACAACAGGGACTCCATAGAGACCCCAAAACCTCACTGAGAACCCCCCAACTCCTTCAGGACCCCCACAGATTCCCCAATTTAGATGCCCACAAAACCCCTTTTGATGCACCCAAACCCCCCATCTGATACACCCAGGTCTGTTTTAGGTACCCCCAGATGCTTCTAATGTCCCCAGACACACTGGGAGATGAGCCCAGAACCCCCTAACACTATCCCAGACCCTTTCAGGGGGCTCCAGAGCCCTTCTAGATGCTCACAAAACCCCTTCACACGCCAAAAGAAACCTTTACCTGCCTCCAAACCCCATTTGGAGGCCACTCAGACCCCTTAGCAGCAGGTGGCAGCAACCAAGTCGGTTGCTCTCACCAATTAAACCCTTTGGTGGTTTCAGCTCTCTGACCCTGTGTCAGTGCAAGTCCTTGTCGGGGCACTGCAAACAGGGAGAGACAAACCTTCCTTCTGTCCAGTGGCTCCAGGAAGAGTCCTAGCACTCTTAGGCAGGCAGCATTGGGGTGGCAGCCATGAGGTGACCCCAGATCCCCCTAACACTGCCTCAGACCCATTCAGAGGGCTCCACAAAACTCCTTCAGATGCCAAAGAAAACCTCTAATAAATTAAACCTTTGGTGGTTTCAACTCTCTGATCCTGTGTCAGTGCAAGTCCTTGTCGGCCTCCACCTTTGTCCTGATCCAGGTGGCGAGAGAACTGCCAGGAACACAGCTTCGCTGCTCCGCTTGCAGTATGCCTGGTGCTGAGGGCAGCCTCGTCATCAGCCTGCATGAGAGGAACACAGCCCCCGTCACAATCTCCCAGGGTCAGGGGACAAACAAAAGCCTTCCACAAAGGAAACAAGGGAAGTCTCTTGGCCACTCTTCATGTGCCAAGTGTGATTTTCAAGGGAAACAAACTGCAGCATCTGGAATGAGTTTAAATCCAAGTGTATGGCAGTACAGATGTTCCTGGAATATCCTGATACATCCAATCCACATGACGTTGTCTTTCAGTCCCCAATCTGATGTTTCCCAGCACAGCCATCACATTATTTATTTCTCTCAAGTGCTTTGAACTGGCAATTCATGCATGATAATAAAACACAAAAAAAACCCAAAACCAAACCAGAATTAACCAGGTTGGAAAAGACCTTTGATCATCACTGAGTCCAACAAGAGGACACAGTCTCAAGCTGCACCAGGGGAGGTTTAGGCTGGAGGTTAGGAAGAAGTTCTACACAGAGAGAGTGATTGCCCATTGGAAGGGGCTGCCCGGGGAGGTGGTGGAGTCACCATCACTGGAGGTGTTCAGGAGGAGACTTGATAGGGTGCTTGGTTGCATGGTTTAGTTGATTAGGTCGGTTGGATGATAGGTTGGACATGATGATCTTGAAGGTCTCTTCCAACCTGGTCTATTCTAGTCTAGTCTAGTCTAGTCTACTCCATTCCAACACCATCTAATCAACTAAACCATGGCACTGAGTGCCTCATCCAGTCTTTTCCTAAACACTTCCAGTGATGGTGACTCTACCACCTCCCTGAGCAGCACATTCCAAAGGCCAATCTCGCGTTCAACCTGGTCTATTCTATTCTATTCTATTCTATGAAGAACTTCTTCCTAACATCCAGCCTAAACCTCCCCTGGCACAGCTTGAGACTGTGTCCTCTTGTTCTGGTGCTGCTTGCCTGGGAGAAGAGACCAACCCCCACCTGGCTCCAACCTCCCTTCAGGTAGTTGTAGAGAGCAGCTCTAAATAGAAAGAATACTGTAGAAGGTTGTGTTATTAATCATCTGGATAGGATGGAAAACTCAGGAATCATGAAAAACTCAGTTATTCCCATGACGATTGGTAAGAAGTACTTTTGGGACACATTCTAAAACTACTTTTAGATGCTAAAAGGATTGCCTCATGTAGCAGTTATTCTTATATAGTTCTGATGAGACCCTAAGAACTGACTGAAATGGATATTGTGGGAGGATTGCTGGACAACAGACTAGGCCCCAAGAGCAGTGGTGAATAGAGTTAAACCCAGCCGGTGGGCGGCCGGGTACAAGTAGTGTTCCCCAGGACATGGAGGTGATAGAGTGTGTCCAGAGAAGGGCAACAAAGCTGGTGAAGGGTCTGGATAACAAGTGTTATGAGGAGTTGCTGAAGGAACTGGGATTGTTTCATCTGTAGAAGAGGAAACTGAGGGAATTACAGTGTGATCTGGCTTCAGCTCTCAACCATGTGGAACAAGGACAGCTTGTACTCACAGAAGGCACTGGGTGATTGGGTTCAAGGTTCCTGTAGAGCTCAGGGTATCTCTCTTCATTAGTGAGGTCATCCTTGCCGCAAGAAGGGGTCGCCAACGATCAATATGATCCACGAAATCCAACTTTATTGTTCCACACTTCCTTATTTATAGTCTTATACATAGTTAATTCTATTCTAATTTAACACATACTATTGGTTACTTTCTAAAAGGTTACATCATTGTTTGCACTACTCTGTGGAATTTCCTAATTGCTCTTTTTCCCAGCTCTTGTCCACTTCTTATCTTGTTTGCCTTCCTTCTCAGGGGCAGCTTGACTTCAGCATACCAAGCATCAGAACTTTTCCACAACTCCTACTCCATTGCTATATTAATAACAGAAAGTCCTTCAAGGCCTAATTTGCAGAGATGTTCAAACCATTTCCCAACACATCCTGTCACCTAGGCAGAGAGAAGAAAATGCAGCTATGAAATCAGACCGCTGGAATCATGAGACTTGTGCTGTGTGAGACCCCAGGAGAATCCAAACCTAACCTTGTAGCTGGCTTAAGAGCTTCTCTTTGGAAAACTGTCGCTGCCAGGCCCCACAAACCCAACCTCCTCTTTCAGCAAACTGGATGTAAAAGCTGAAAAGTGTCAACAGAAACTGTAATTGGATGGCCCAGGAAGATCCTGCCAGTCTGAACACACGAGACCTGGAATGCACAAAGAAACTCTGTTAACAACTGCCTGTGTGTCTGTGTGTGTGTCTGTTCATAGCTTTAGGAGTAACAAAGCAGAACCAGTTCCCAAAAGGTTTCCACTGCATTCCCAGGGCACTTGAAGGATTGCTCTGCCTGTAGTTAATACCTAGAAATTCCCATCAAAATGTTTGCAGCACAGCAAGGAAAATAAAACAACCAACAAACCACAGACTGCTTTATATTAAGTAGGAACTCAAAATCCTACAGGAATTGTGGGGGGTTTTATGACAAATTATTCCTTTTCTTTCCTTCTTTTGGTATCATATCACCTAGTACATATTCACCACCTAACTGAATGTCACAGTTGTGACTCAAAGCCAAGCAAGACAGAGTATCAAGGGGGAAAAAGTAGAGAGAAAGCTAAAGAATTCTCCTCCTCTTCACTTTTCCCCTTGAGCAATCCAAAACTATAGTAAGGCAGGCCTGAATTTCATGAGCTCTGGGATTCGGATGAGCTCGGGAAATCATTTTGTTTGCACTCCATGGTTCTTGTGTCCAGTTGTAGAATGACATCCTTGCATGGGGTGTTTTGGAGGGAGGGTGTAGGGGTATGTGTGGGGGTGTTTGCGGGGGAAAGTGTAGGGGGGTGCGGGGGGTGTTTGGAGGGGAGGGTGTAGTGTGTGTGTGGGGGGGTGTTTGGTGGGGGTATAGGGGTGTGTGCGTATTGGGGGGTGTTTGGGGATGAGTGTGTAGGGGAGTGTGTGGGGGGTGTTTGGGAGGGAGGTTGGGGGGGGTTTATGTAGGAGGTTGTAGGGGTGTGTAGGGGTGTTTGGGGGGGAGGTTGTAGGGGGGACTGTGGGGGAGGATGGGGGTGATTGCATGGGAGTTTGTAGGGGTGCGTGGGTGTTTGGGGGGGAGGTTTGGGGGGGTGTTTGCGTGGGATGTTGTAGGGTATAGGGGGGTGGGGGGGAGTGGCGGGGAGGTTGTAGGGTGTGTGGGAGGTTGTATGTGGGTGGGTGTGTTTGCGTGGGAGGTTGCAGGGTGGGGGGGATGGGGGGTGTTGGGGGAGGTGTTCGCGTGGGAGGTTGCAGGGTAGGGGGGGTGGGGGGTGTTGGGGGGAGGTGTTCGCGTGGGAGGTTGCAGGGTAGGGGGGGTGGGGGGTGGTGGGGGGAGGTGTTCGCGTGGGAGGTTGCAGGGTGGGGGAGGTGGGGGGTGTTGGGGGGAGGTGTTCGCGTGGGAGGTTGCAGGGTGGGGGAGGTGGGGGGTGTTGGGGGGAGGTGTTCGCGTGGGAGGTTGCAGGGATGCCTGGCTGCGGGGGGGGGGGGGGGGGGGGGGGGGGTGGCTGCACGCGAGTGTTTGCGCGTGCGGCGCGGGGGGGTGGACTGACGCTCTTCCGCCTGCTTTGATTGGATGGTGCTGGCCAGTTGTGGGCGGGACTTCCCTTCCGGGCCCGGCTTGGCCTCGGGCCGGCTGCGGGCTCCGCCGTGCTGCGCTCTGCTCCTCCGGGCCGCCCCCAGCCCTGCGGGGGTGCGCGGTCGGCGGCTGCTCTGCGTCCCTGTCTCGGCCGCCAGGTGGGATGGGGTAACGCCTGGCCCCGATGGGGAGGTCCAGGGGCTGGAAGTGGGGAAGGGGCTGGGGGGCGGGGTACTCGCGTCGTTGCGGCGGGGACTGTGGGCTTGGGGGGGGGAGGGATTGTGGGGTTAAGGTCTTGGGGCACTGGGGGAAGTCGAGGGGTTGAGGAGTCTGTGGGTCGAGGGGGGAGGGGGGGATCGTGTTGGGGGCTCTGTATGGCTGGTGGGTGGTCTGGGGGGCAGGGTGGTGCCGGCTGTAGGGCGATGGAGGATCGTGTGTGCCTGGGGTCCGTGCGGCTGAGGCCTGCGGGGCGGCGGCGGCGGCGAGATTCTGTGCGGTTGAGGAGGGTCCTGCGGAGCTAGGGGCGGGATTCGTGCCGGTCAGTGGGGTTATATGGGGATTTTGTGGGGGGCGTTTGTGGGGGCTTCCCACCACGTGGGGCCGTTGAGCTTCAGGCCGCTTTAGCGATAGAAGCTGACAGGCATACGGCTGAGGAAGGGGCTCGGGTCTGCCCAGCTGTGCAGCATATTCCCAGTGGGGCTTGGAGGGGCATGTCCCCAGAATCTGCTGAGGGCCCCAGAACCTCACTGACCCAAGGTGGAACCAGAAAGCCAAGGGGAAGCTCTGGGAAAAAGGAGTGAAAATGGGGGGTGGATGTGTGTGTGAAATCGCGGGGAGTGGGGGCTTGAGGGCATCCCCTGAAATTTGGGGCAGAAGGAGGCAGGAGTCCCCAGAAGATCCAAAAATTGCATCTGCAACCACGAAATGCTGCTTGTAAGTCGCAAAAATGTTCCCAAATACCCTAAAGTAAATCCCTATTCCCCTGGGATCTCAAATTGGTCCCACAAGACCCCAGAATACAGCCCTAGAGCACCAAAATGAGTCCCTGAGACTTCAAAATAACACATTGTTGCCATAAATTAGCCCAGAGTAAGATACCCTCCAGCCCTCTGCCATGAGTCCTGGGGGAGGACTAATGTGGGGGTTGGGCTAAGCATTCCTACCCCCAACTTCCACCAAGGGCTGGAGTGCAGGCAGGCAGCATCTGAAGCCATGCTGCCATCCCTGGCACAGCTCTGCCTATGCCTCCCAGCTGAGTGGCACCCCAAGGCTGGTCAGGCTTGTTGGCATCCTGGGGGGGGCCACTTTTGTCTGCACTTAGCAGTGACTGAGACAAAGCTCTGAGCTGGGGCTGCGTGGAGCTGTTGGCTCAGCCTGGCTTCAGCAGCTGCAGCCCAAACAGAGCTAACTGAGCTTTGCCAGGCTCCCTCTTGCAGCCCTTGGCAGCCCAGCTCTGCAGCTCTCCACTGCTTCTGACTTGGGCATGTCATGCATCATGGATAGCGCTGATGCCCAGCCAGGGGTCTGACCCTGCATCATCAGCACACAGAGTCCCTGGTGAACAGGCATGGGGAACATCTGCAGAGGGTCCCTCATCAGCCTCAACTGGGTCTTCTCAGCAGCTTCATCCTGGTCACTTGAGGAGCAGGGCATGGGGCTGTCCCAGCAATGCTGGCAGCATGCCTTGTCCACAGCATCCCCTGCTATTCCCCTCCCAGGTCCTTGCTGTACACCCAGGAGCAGCTTCAGGTGCAGATTCCAAACACAAAGCTCCTGGAGTCCAGACTGTGGCCAGAGCCTGCCCTGTCCTCCTGGGGCTCAGGCTATGCCCAGGTGGCTGCTTTAGGCCTCTGCACCCTAGTTCAGGGCAACAAGGAATTCTTTTGGGATTTGAGGGCTCATTTTGGTGGCCCAGGGGTGTATTCTGGGGCCCTGAGGGGCCATCTTGGGATTCCAGGGGCTAATTTGGGCATCCTGGGTGACCATTTTGATTTTCAGGGGGCTGGGTGCCCCAGGGCTAGTTTTGAGTCCTGGGGCGCATCTTGTGGTTCCAGAGCAGTGTTTTTGGATCCTGATTGACTCTTTTGCCATTTCAATGACCATTTTTATGTCCCAGAGAGGCACTTTGGGGTCCTGTGGATTTATTTGGTGGTCTTAAGGAGCATTTTGGCACCTTGGAAGCAGTATTTTGTGGGCCCAGAAATCATTCTGAGATCCTCTGTTGTCTCTTGGGATGCCCACACTCTGTTCCCACCCCATTGTCATTCCTTTCTCCTAGAGCTTCCCTTTGGTTTTCTGCTTCCACCTTGGATCAGTGAGGCTTCCTGGATTTTGGGGCCCTCTCCTCAATTTTGGAGGCCTCACCAGATTTTGGGGGCACTCAGTCCCCCTGGGGGGATGCTGCACATCTGGGCAGAGCTGAGCCCTTCCATCAGTTGTGTCCTGAAGCTCAATGGTCCTCACATGGTAGGGGGAGTCCCCCCAGACTGAACCTGCTGTGGGACGCCATCTAATGGGTTCTGGTGTCTTATTTTGGTGTTTTGTGGGAACACTGCAAATTCTGGGAGCTGTTTCGGGGTCCTCCAGGGGCACTTTTGTGTCCTGACAGGAAATTTTGGGGTTCAGAAGGCACATTCCAGGGTCCCAGGAGCCATTTTGGGCTCCCCTTGGGTCTTTTCCCCACACAATTTTGGAGTACACCCCACCCCCCATCCTTTCTCCCTCCCAGCTGTGACAAGATGAGGGCAGCTGTGTTCCCTCAGCACTTGGCTGCCTGCAGAGAGTGCTGGGGCGGCAGGGCGGGGCCTGGGGCGGCAGGGCTGTGGCTGGTGGTGCCTCCTGCCATTGGCAGTAGCCCCTTGGCTGTGGCAGGGACGGGTGGGTTAACGGCGGCAGCCTGGCAGCGCGGGTGCTTGGGAGGCCTGCAGGCTGCTCTGAGCCACAGCCCCGGCGTTAGCTCTGGGCCGGAAGGGTGAGGCACATCCCCAGAACAGCCTGGATCTTCACTCCTCCTGCTTGTTGTGGGTCCAGCATGGGCTGCCTGGGGGGACACAGGGGAGCAGGGGAGGTTGGTTGAGGTGTTCAGCAGCTGACTGTGCTCTCACTTCAGCCCCTCAGCCTGGTGCTGCAGCACCAGCACCTTGTTCTGTGCCTTCTCCAGAGCTGGGCAGAGGGGCTAAGGGGGTGTCAGAATCACCCCAAAACCCACAGCCCCCCCACCCCGATCACCCCTTTCAGTGTTCCTAATGCTGCATTTGCTGGCTGCCAGCTCCTGCTTCAGCTTCTTCACCTTGGCCTTGAACATTTTGTTTTCATGGCTGGAGTGGGATGAGCTGCCCACATCCCCTCCTGCAGATGCTGCTGCTGGGTGGGGTCACAGATGGGGACACAGCTGGGGTCAGTGATGCCTGGGTCCTTTGCACAGGGTGTTGCTTTCCTCCATGGATCACCAGAGGCCTGGCTGGCCCCTTCCGCCTGCTTGCCAAAGGCCTGGCTGGAGGCACCTAGCATGGCCTGTGGCCAGATCAGCATCAGCCTCAGCACCACAGGATGCTGCAGGAGAGAGGGTCAGCAGGGTCTTCAGACACTATAGAATGCCCCCACCCTACAGACTGCCACTGAGCACCATAGGTTCTCATGTCAGCCACAGGTTTCCCTGCTAAACCCCACAGGATCCTGATTACAACAATCAGCCCCAAAAGATCCTAATCCAAACCCCACAGCTTCCCCATGCCACAGATACTACTCCCTGACCCCATGGGCCACCTCCCACAAACACACCCTCCCCCCCATAGCCCTACAGATGCAGCCCCTACCCCACAGACCACCTCCCAACCATACAGAACCCACAATGCCCCCCACACATCTCTTCCCCCCAATCCACAGACTCCTGCTTAACTCCACAGACTTCCCCTATATCCCCATGGGGACCCACCCTGTCCCCTAACCCCACCCCGACCTCACAGTTTCCCCCATAATGGCACAGATCTGCTGTCAACCCCACAGACCTCCCACCGGTGCCCTCATAGACCCCTCCCCAATCCCACCCACAGGATCCTTCCACAATCAGCCTCATGGGGCCCCCACCCTGTCCCACCTGGCAGCCGAGGTGAAGGGGATGCAGAGAAGGAGGAAGAAATGAGCACAGAGGAAGCTGCCAATGGCCATGCTCTGCAGGTTCGTGGCACCCTAGGCAAGCAGAAGTGGAAAAGCCCCCACCTGCCCGCTCTGCTGACTGGAAGCTGTCTTGGTCCAGAAAGGAAATCACTGATATTGTTATTGTGGCAGCTGTTCAGTATTCAGTATCACTAAGGTTGGAAGAGACCTCAAAGATCATCGAGTCCAACCTGTCACCACAGACCTCAGGACTACAGTAGGGAGGACACTACTGCCCACTAGCGGGCTTGAACATGACCTTCCCATTAAGGGTCTTATGCACTACCAACTGAGCCATAGCAGCTGATAAAGGAGATCCTGCCCACAGCTGGGCAGCAATATCCAATCAGAGCAGAGGGAAATGGCAGAGGCCATGGTGGCTGGGGAGCACTGGGGAAGGGTCGGGTGCTGATCGCAGGGTTCAGCATCATGACAGATTGTGAGCTGCGGCGGGGCAGGTGAGGGCTGAGGAGCACTGATGGCAGTGGGAGCAGAGTGGGAAAGTGCTTTGGCAGGCTAGGGGGGCATGAAGTTCTCAGCCAGGGCAGCCCCATCCTTGGCTCAGGGTGCACAGTTGTGGCTGGGCCTGCTTAGGAACACCAGAAAAACTCTTTACAACCTGTTCTAGCCAGCTGGGTGAGATTTTAAGTCTTTGAAGAGGTTTCAAAGAATTTTGAAGGTATTTCAGTGATTTCTGGGGTATTTTTAAGCCTAATCATGCAGTACAATTCTTTAAAATTAGTTTTTAAAAGTTTAGAAGATACTTGGATGACTTTGTAGCCAGTTTGTAACATTTTAAAGCATTTCTGAACTGAAAAATAGTTTTGAAAATTTTGTAGTTTTTTTTTTTTTTAGAGAATATTTCGAAGAGTTTTGAGAACTAACTGTGTGCTTAGGTGGTTTCAGGTGGTGTGTGAGTATTAAAACTATTGTACTGATTTATCTGGGAGTTTTAAATGTATTTAATGATTTTCAGACAGTTTTATGCCTTTTTAAGCATTTTTGAAGAGTGCCAAACACTTGGAGAAGCCTGGAAACACACTAAAATTACTTAAAAATTAGGTTGCAAGAGTTTTGAAGAGATTTCTATGAACTTTTTAGGTAGTTTTAAGCTATTCTAAGAGTTCTTGAATGGTCTTGAACACGTACAGCAGCCTAGAAACTCATTAAAGTGTCTTCAAATTTAGTTTTTAGAAGTTTTTAATTATTTGTGAAGATATTTTATTGAGTATTTAAGTGTTTCTCAAGAGTATTGAAGAGAGTGTGATGAGGTTTTTGGCATTATTAAATATTTTTAACCGTCTTTGAAGGGCATTGAACAATTAAAGAAGCCCAGAAACTCATTAACATTTCTGCAAGTGGGCTGCGCTGTCGCGACAGGCTGCCAGCTCGTGCGCTGCGGCTCAGGCGGCGGTAAGGAGACCAGGGAGGGCTGAGGGCAGGGGGAGCGGAGCGGGGAGTCTCGGTAGGGCATGCTGGGAGCCGCGGTCGTTGAGCCGCTGGGCGCCGCTGCCGCGGGGCATGCCGGGAACCACAGCTCTCGGCCAGGGTGGCGCCGCCGTGGCTCCGGTGCGGGCCGGCGGCGGCGCTCGGTTAGAAGCGCCGGAAGGCTTGGAAAGGTCTCTCGCGGATGGTTTTTAAGAGGTTTGATGACCGTTTGACATTTCCAACCGCTTTGAAGGTATTCCGATGGTTTTTTGGCGGTGCGAAGCCTTCTGAACGGTTTTTGAAGAGTGAACTCTTGGAGCAGGCTGCAGAGGCTCTGAGAACCTCCAGGTCAGTTTAAGCCTTGCAAAAAGACCTGAATCGTTTTGAGGATTTGTTTTTTCTTTGTTTTAAAGAGTTCCGAGGGCCAGAAAGCTACTTATAATCTCTGAACACTCTTTAAAACCAAGAGATTTTAGTGCATCTTTAGGTGGTTCTAGGAAATGCTGAGATCACAGCATCTCAGAATCACCAAGGTTGGAAGAGACCTCAAAGATCATCAGGTCCAACCTGTCACCGCAGACCTCACGACTAGACCATGGCACCAAGTGCCACATCCAGTCCCCTCTTGAACACCTTCAGGGATGGGGACTCCACCACCTCCCTGGGCAGCACATTCCCATGGCGAACGACTCGCTCGGTGAAGAGCTTTCTCCTCACCTCGAGTCTAAACCTCCCCTGGCACAGCTTGAGACTGTGTCCTCTTGTTCTGGGGCTGGTTGCCTGGGAGAAGAGACCAACCCCCACCTGGCTACAACCTCCCTGCAGGTAGTTGTACAGGGCAATGAGGTCTCCCCTGAGCCTCCTCCAGGCTAAACAGCCCCAGCTCCCTCAGCCTCTCCTCACAGGGCTGTGCTCAAGGCCTCTCCCCAGCCTTGTTGCCCTTCTCTGGACACCTTCAAGTCTCTCAATGCCCTTCTTAAACTGAGGGGCCCAGAACTGGACACAGGACTCAAGGTGCAGCCTAACCAATGCAGAGTACAGGGGCACAATGACTTCCCTGCTCCTGCTGGCCACACTCTTCCTGATGCAGGCCAGGATGCCATTGGCCTTCTTGGCCCCCTGGGCACACTGCTGGCTCATGTTTAGGCGGCTGTCAATCAGCACCCCCAGGTCCCTTTCTGTTTGGGAGCTCTCAGCCACTCTGACCCCAGCCTGTAGCTCTACATGGGGTTGCTGTGGCCAAAGTGCAGCCCCTGGCACTTGGACTTGTTGAATGCCATCCTGTTGGGCTCTGCCCATCTGTCCAGTCGGTCGAGGTCCCTCTGCAGAGCCCTTCTGCCCTCTGACTGACCAACATCTGCTCCCAGCTTGGTGTCATCTGCAAATTTGCTGATGACTGACTCAATCCCTTCATCCAGATCATCAATGAAGATATTGAAGAGGATTTTGACAGGGTCTCAGCTTTTAGAGGTCTGTCAGAGGTTTAATGAGGTGGTGATGTTTAAGGCAGTTTCAGACCTGTCCCAGTGCTTTTGGAAGATGTCAGACGCTTCAAAGACCTAGGAAATCATCAGAATCTCTTCAACCTCAGCTTTTAAGCCTCTTGAAAAGATTTGAGCATCTTTTGGAGAGTTTTTGAGGTGTTCTGTAAACATTTTGATGCTGTTTCTGGTGAGTTTTGAGAACCCAAAAATTCAATCAAATCTCTCCAGCGCTTTTTAAGAAGAGATTTTAATCCACCTTTTGGTGGTTCTAGGAGGTTCTAGGAGTCTTGAAAATATTTTAATGAGTTTTTAAGGCAATTCAAGAGTTTTAAAGAAATTGTGATGGTTTTTAGGAGGTGTTCAGCTTGCTTTGAAGAGTTGAGCACTTAAGCCTAGAAACTCATTAGAGTCTCTTCAGCATTAGTTTCTAAAAGTTTTTAATGGGTTTCCAAGTTATGTTGACAAGTATTGAAGAGAGTTTGATGACTTTTTTGGCATTATTAAATATCTCTAAGCATCTCTGAGGAGCACTGAACAATTAAAGAAGCCCAGAAACTCGTGAAAACCTCTTTGGGCGGAATTATTGCCAAGCCCGAGCAGAGCACATTGTAAGTGATGGTGGCTTAGAGCTGATGTAAAGGTGGAACCCCCAGAGTTCTTGGGCTTGTGAAATAGCTGCCAAGGGTTTTCAAGGATGGACAGCAGCATTCAGTGCTGGCCCTTTCCCCCGGGAGGTGGAGCTGGACATGATCAGTATTGAGCCAGGTCTGTTATGGAACCGAAGCAGACCTCACTGTAAAGCGCAGTGCACATCAGGCCTGTCAGACACCCATTGGTACCAACGAAGGCAGCGCTGGGAACAAAGCAGGAGGAACTGGAAGCCCCTGGAAGGCAACTGTGACAGAGCAGCCACCACCGAGATGTGGTGGGACAGCTGGCGTGGCTGGGGTGCTGCAGCGGGTGGGTACCAGCTCTTCAGAGTGGACAGGCAAGGAAGGAGAGGTGGTGGGGTGGCTCCTCTGTGTCAGGGAGGGTTGTGATTTTCTAAGGCTTGGTGATGGTTATGATAGGCTTGAGTGTCTATGCATAAGAATCAAGGGACGGGCCAGTAAGGCAGACACCGTGGTGAGGAGTCTGTCACACACCACCCACTCAGGATACTGTCATGGAATTTATTGATATAATATATATTATTAATATATAATATATATTAACACAATCTATTACAAAAGTGTCGTATTTTATGAGTACAGACATTTCAGTCAGCCTGTTTACAATTCCCCTTTTAAAGGCTTGGGTACTCAGTTATGGTTGTCTTATACACAAGATGGGCTATAATTAGCAGTTTAAAGCCATTTAGAACAAACAGCAATTTGATACTCCTTGAAATCCTGACAGGAAAGGAGGCTGCAATTTTACAGGCGGTCACGAGGGGGACCCCTCGGCTCACAAATGGAGCAGAGCTTGGTCAGAAAGTCAGAGAGGCTTAAACAGAGTTCAGGATCGAATTGCTCACAAGGCGAATCAAAGCAAGAACTTTGCTCTGTCCAGAGGCACTCGGACAGAGTGGGGAAGCCTTGCTGGATCGCGTTGGTAGCTGAGCAGAGCTTTCCGCTCGGACAGGCATCTGCTGAAGCTTAGTAGCCCTGGGGGAAGAGCGGCTCAGGCTTGCCTTGGTAGTTAGCGGCAGATCGGCCTGGAGCGATTTGTGGTTCAGGTTTGTGGTCAAAACAAGCTTCCAAGTGACACAGGGCATAGAGCATGCAAGGACTGGAGCACCCATTCCACCACAACAACCAGTAAACCCAAAAGCAGCAGCAGCAGCAGTGGTGGGATTGTGAGCTCCAGGTGAGCGTTTGGATTTGATGATCTCACCAGTCTCTTCCCACTTCAGCAGTTCTGTGATTCTGAGACTGTATGGTGTGCCTGAGGGACAGGGTCCGTCCAGAGGGACCTGGATGGGTCTGTGGGAACCTCATGAAGTTCAGCCAGGCCTAGTGCAAGCAAGGTCCCAAACCTGGGCGATGAGTGGACTGAGAGCAGCCCCCTGCTGTGAGGCCAGGCTGAGAGCGTTGGGGTTGTCCAGCCTGGAGAAGAGAAGGCTCCAGGGAAACCTTCTGGTGGCCTTTCAGTGCTTAAAGAGGCCAATGAGAAAGCTGGGCCCAGACCTTTGAGCAGGGCCTGTTGTGACAGGACAAGGGTGGATGGTTTGAACTCAAAGAGGGGGTTCAGGGTGGAGAGAAGGAAGAAATGTTTGACACTGAGGGTGGTGAGGGCCTGGCCCAGGCTGCCTAGAGAGGTGCGGGATGCCCCGTCCCTGGAAGCATTCCAGGTGAGGTTGTTTGGGGCTCTGAGCAACCTGCTTTAGTTGGAGATGTCCCTGCTGAGTGCAGGGGATTGGACTGGATGGCCTTGAAAGGTCCCTTCCCACCCAAACCATTCCATGATTCTGTGTTTCCCCCTGCCAGAGGCCACTCTGCCCAGCACCCAGAACCAGCAACTCTGTGACATCAGTGCCAGGGCCAAGGGTGCTGTGGCAGTTGAGTCCTGTGGGCACTGCAGTGGCTGCTGCTCTGCTGGGACCAGCCCTTGGTTCCTGCAGCGTGCCCATGCCCCTGGCAGCAAGGACTTTGCAGCCCCTCCTCATCCTGCTGTCCCTGTGCTGGCCCATGCATGGCACGTGGGGCACCTGTGGGTGAGTGGCACCTGGCTGTGGGAGGGAGGTTGGGCAAGCCCGATGGAGTTGGCTGGGGGTAGCCCTTGGGGTGGCTGTGTTTGGCTCTTGGCCATAGAATCATGGGGTCCTTGAAGGTGGAAAAGATCTCTGAGATCATCAAGTCCAACCATTAACAAAACACCACCATAGCCATTAAGCCATGTCCCAGAGTGCCATGCCCACACATTTGTTGGACACCCCCAGGGATGGTGACTTCACTGAATGCCCAACAGAATCCCCACAGTAGCTGCAAAGTCACAGAGCCGCTACTGGTCTCGTGGAAATCCTGACAGAAGCACCAAGCCAGCTGGAATTCTGGAAGCTATTGTCCACTCCTCCATCCTAAACGTCCTGAGCTCAGCCATGGGCGATGGTGTCCAAAGCCTTGCTGAGGTAAGGCAGACAACCTCCACTGCTCTCCCTCTTGTACCCAGTTGGTTGCCCCATCAGAGGAGGCAGGTTTGTTGTAGCGTAGGGGTGATCACTCTTGGTGCAGTGTTCCAGGTTGTCTTACGGCCTGAATTGCAGGTATGGCCTTGGCAGCTCCTGGTGTTGTCCCACTTCGCTTAGAGGTTGAGAGGCCACGGCTATGCAGCTGACATTGCTGTGCCTGTGACATCCCAGTTTGCTCAGCCTGACTTGATCCAGCAGGAGCCTGTACCTGGCATCTGCAGTATTTAGTGATCTCAAACATGGCTGCTTCAGTGGTAGGTTAGGGTTGAGCAGCATCTGTGGGCAGCAGTTTAGGGTGCCTCAGGGGCCTGTGCTGGTGTTAGAGCAGGAGCAGATCCTGGCATATGTGTCCCAATTGTCCCACTCTTTGAGAGGCCAGAGGTATTCAGGTGGCATTTGCTGCTCATTGTAGCATCCCTACTGGCTCTGCCTGAGTTAGTGGTACAGCAGCCTGGGGCTGGCTTCTGCAGCATTTTGTGACATCACAGATAACCATGTCAGTAATGTGTCGGGGCAAGCATCCTCTTTGTGCAGTGATTTAAGGTTCATCAGGGGCTTGAGTGGTTGGGAGAGCTGGAGCAGGCCCTGGCCTGTGCAGCTCCTGATGTCATCCTGTCAGTGACATCGGGAATCAAACTTCTGCACGCTGGGCTTGGCACCAACAAGCAGCCATTGCTAGATTACAGAGCTGCATGAGTTTGCATGCTGGGGGCATTGCCACAAAGACAGCACACAGCTAAAATTCCTGGTGGATGCTGATCCAGTGCAGGGCATGAGCTATGCCTGATGCCAATACCTGCTAAGGCTCCATTGCTCAGTCTCTTGCTGGCTTCCATTAAAGCTCCATCTCCTGTTCATTTCCCTGTGTATATACAGAGGGTGGGTGGTTTGTTCCGGGCAGGGGTCTCCAGGCTAGGAGCTGTGCTTTGTAGCATGATAATGAGGCTGGTTTAGTCCAGGATACTGTTTTCCAGCCCAAAGCTGACTGCATGTCATGGTTACTAGTATGAATTATGAAATGTGACATCATTATTATTTATTAATATTAAAATTATTCATAGCCTTGTAACAGTGTATCTACATGTGCAGTTTCTAGTGTAGGGTCATGTTTAACAGTTTTGAACTAAATTGGAAAAACAAAACAGAGTTTTTCACTAAGAGAACTAGGGTGCTATCTGCCATTGGTCCACTAGGGGACAACTTAACAAGACACCTGGCAGCTGAATACAGTGGTGAGGCTGGGTGTCAGGCACAAACAATTAAAAGAACCTTTCAAAGAGTCTTGAACCAATTTTCACTCACGAATTATGGCTTCGTGCATTAACTGGGGTGCTGCTTTACAATCCACAGGTTACAGTGCCACGTGGGCTAAAGTGCAGGGATTTTAAACAGAGCTCAAACTGATGTTAAATGTGTGAACACTGGAAAGAGATACAGTTTCACTGGTGAAGGCTTGTTGCTAGGCTTGCTGATAAGCTGGCCAATGCACAGGGGAGCTCGGCAGGTGCTGTGGCTGACATCTGGGAATGGTCCATTCTGGATGCAGTGGAGGCAGCTCTCTCCCACTGCTGTGGGGGTGTAGTGTGGGCTCTGCAGGAGTGTGCTGGATGCTGGTTCACCAGGAGCAGGCTCTCAGGCAATTCCCTTGGTGTTGCAGTGTTTGCAGGATGCTGTGGGGGAGCAGCTCCCCTGTTTCCACTGGACAAGATGTCTGATTGTGGAGGGCTTTCCACGGCATGGAAGCCTATGAGGGTGTCTAGGACACTCCCAGGCAGGCATGGATGGTGCTCTGGATCACCCTGCTACTTGGGTCTTGGGTGTGTAGAGATGGGCAGCTCCTTCTCCTGTGACTTAGCAGCTGGCGCAGGAGTGCCTGGGCACGGCTCTGGCTTTAAAAGCAGCAGGCGCACAGACCAGCTTTGGCTCGCAGGTCTGCAGCTTTGTGCTTGCAGCAGACATGCTTAGAACTGCTGAAAGGGATTCAGGCAAGTGCTTCCTGGCTTGGCTTCCCAGGTCTCTGTCCCTTCAAGATGTAGTTAGGCAGCTTCTTCCTGCTGGCAGGACTGTGAGTACACTGCTAAGCTGGCTGTAGTTTCAGTGCAGTTTATGTGAAGGACTTTGCTGGTTCCCAGGTAGCTCTTCCTGAGTAGCAGGCTGTGTCCAGTTCTGGGCCCCTCAGTTTAACAAGGACATTGAGACACTTGAATGGGTCCAGAGAAGGGCATCAAGGCTGGGGAGAGGCCTTGAGCCCTACGAGGAGAGGCTGAGGGAGCTGGGATTGTTTAGCCTGGAGAAGAGGAGGCTCAGGGGAGACCTTATTGCTCTCTACAACTACCTGCAGGGTGGCTGTAGCCAGGAGGGAGTTGGTCTGTTCTCTCAAGCAACCAGCACCAGAACAAGAGGACACAGCCTCAAGCTGTGCCAGGGAAGTTTAGGTTGGAGGTGAGGAGAAAGTTCTTCACTGAGAGAGTCGTTTGCCATTGGAATGTGCTGCCCAGGGAGGTGGTGGAGTCCCCATCCCTGGAGGTGTTCACGAGGGGATATGATGTGGCAGGATATGATGGGGATATGATGGGATGATATGAGGGGATATGATGGCTTAGTCATGAGGTCTGTGGTGACAGGTTGGACTTGATGATCTTTGAGGTCTCTTCCAACCTTGGTGATTCTGTGAAGGCTTCTCTCCAGACAAGGGCAGAGCACGTGCCCAAGAGCAGAGCACATGCAAGGAGCAAGAGAGCGCAAAAGAGCAAAACAGTGTAAAGAGCACAGAGCAAAAGTGTGAGTTGTTTTCAATTTGGGTAATATTTGAGGCTTGGATTTAGCCAATAGTCAAGCTTGGTCAACACCATTAGCCTATGAGAATATGCCCATACTTAGAGGAAGCACAAGCACAGCACAAGTATCCCATGAGGTGGGTGTGTGCTCTTGTTTACGCCAACAAGGCAGGTTGGGTTGTTTACCCCAGATTATTGATACCTGGCCCTTTGTTTTCTCAAGTCTGGCTGAGTACCCACTCCATAAAGGAGGAGGAGGGGGGTTTGAGCAAAACATGTAGGGACAAGTTTTGGCAATATTTAGGGCATAATTTGGGGCATAATGCAGCCTTTGCCACATACCACCCCTTGAGTTTGGGCAAAGAAAGTCCTTGGGCATAAATTACCCCTGTTAAGGTTTATCCCATGTGGGTTAGGTTGTCTCATACAAGCACAGTGAGTTACGTATACCATACCATATGAACTACATAAACAGTGCACAAGCATATAAAACATACAACCATACTTGACTTGATCCAGCAAGAGCCTGTACCTGGCATCTGCAGTATTTAGTGATGTCAAACATGGCTGCTTCAGTGGTAGGTTAGGGTTGAGCAGCATCTGTGGGCAGGAGTTTAGGGTGCCTCATGAGTCCTGAGTTGGACTTAGGGCAATAGCAGACCCTGGCCTGTTCATCTCTTGGTGTCATTCCAGTTGGGTCACTCTGAGAGGCCAGGGGTAAGCAGGTGACATTGACGGATGAACAGGTTTTGTGAGAACGTGATCCAAGTGCCTTCCCCCTTTTCCTGCAGCTCCAGAAAGCATGAGCTTCTTTGTGTCCTCAGGGCTTCTCTGATTGTTGAGGAGTGTCCAGCACAGAGATGCTTCTGGGCAGGACCCTGCTGGCTGGGGTGTGTCTGCAGTGCAGAGCAGACCACACAGGCTGTGAAGCAGGGTGTGTGGACAGGGCCAAGGAGGAACCCTGGGGTGGGAGGAACAGCTCTTGGGAAATGCAATTGCAGGCACCAGTCTTCTGTATGTCTGCTGAGGGTTGTCTGCTAGGCAAGGACCTGAGTCTCCACTGAAGACATGCCATCTTCAGGGGCCCTGCCTGCTGGGCTTGGGAGCTGTCCCCCAGTAAGGCCCAGCTCTCCTATAGGGTCCTGGGCAGTGCTGATCCATCCTTTGGAGGTGATACAGTTTTGATCAAATTGTTAAGCCAGAAAGATGATAAAACATGAATATGATTCATTAAATATAAAAAATTATTTTTCCAGGCCAATTTATCATTTGCCCAGTTGATGATAGGTTAATTACACTCACTGGGCTGCTAATAAACAGTAGAATAACAGTCTAGGAAAATCAGAACTTGGAATACAAAGGAACATACTGGAAATTCTTAGAAACAGGAAAACTAATGACAATGCCACCTCTGGTAGTGAGTTCAATCACAAGGGAGCTAACCAACAGGTGAACAGGCTATAAACCTTACAAATAGCCAGCTGAATTAGCATAAGTTACTCACAAACTGACGAGCTGTTAACTACCAAAACCTTTGCTGAATGAAGCAATGCTCTGAGTTTGTAGTTGTAATCCCAAAGGCAAGAAAATCCAAAGGTAGAATCCAAAATTGGAGGATGTGCAAGAGAGGGAGAGAATGCTGCTGTGGAAGAGATTTGTGACTCAAGCACAATGCTGCCAGGACAAAAGAAGCTAATTGCCCTGAAGACAGGAGCACAAAGTAGATGCTTATTACTGTCTTGAATCCCATTAATGAACAGGAAGGGAGAGAGTGAGAGAGAGGGATATAGAGATGTGGGCTCTGAAATCATCCCCTGTAAATTCCCTTTTTGCAAACTGAACGGCCCACTGGCACATTACCTATGCAAATCCTGGCAATCAGTTCAAAACGTTGTATGGTGTGCAAAACTGCTCATACTTCTCATAGCATCTGACACTAGCAGTTGCCTCCCTGAAACATGAGGCGTGGGGTCCAGCTTCCACCCCATCTGGGCAGCCTCAAAGGTGCCTGTCTATTGGCTCCTTGACCTGAAACCTGGACCCTGCAATGGGGAGGGAGGAGAAAGGGCAGTGGCCAAACAGGTTTAGCTGGCTTGTTAATGCCTCTTCCAGCACAGGAGGTCAGTCCTATTTCCTGAGCCCTTCCTTTTTCTCTGGCAGGGGCTGTGTCCTCTCTCCACCATCCCTACCCTTCTGGGCTGGACAAGAGAAGAGTTTGCAGATCTGCTTGTTGGAACAGGGCAGCAGGTAAAGAACCCATCACTTGGACAATAGTGGGACCCCTATCGCCAGCTGATTTCTGGGGCACCTCACAACTCCCTCTAGACCCTACTTCCCACCACTTTTCACCCCTCCCAAGGCTTTGAAGTGTACTGGCTGTGCTACAACTTCGGGGCTCAGCCCCCTGCCCCTTGGGAGGGTCAGCAGGAGGGGTCAGTGGGAGCTGGGCTTCCTGGGTCAGCAGTGCTGCCTCCATTTTCTGAGCCAGGAGGGCAGGGACCAGGTTGGGAACCAACCTACCAATGCTGCTGGGCACAGGAATGGGAGTTGAGCCCCTGCCATGAGTACCAGGGGTTCTCACCCCTCCCAGCAGAGGAACCAGGGGTCTCAGGAATTAGGGATCCTGATCCGCCCCCCCACAGTCTAATCCCCTCACTCCATTCCTTGCCTCAGTCACAGTGTTTGGTGTTGGCAGGTGTCGGGTTTCAAGGGTGATTTTTCTCCAGGCTCCACCCTAGAGCACAGAGGTGATCACACACCCCCACCAGCATGGCTACCCAGAAGGACCCAGACCAGAGCCCAAAGAAGCGCCACCCAGAGAACAAGTTGAAGGAGCCGAAGAGCAGCCTCGAGGAAGAGGAGAAGGGAATAGAGGGTAACAAAGGCATGGATGAGGAGAAAGAGGAGGACAGTGAGGATGAGATAGATGAGGAGGAGGATGGTGATGACAGCCACAAGGAGGAGGGGGATCATGTGGGAGAGGAGGAGAAAGAAGGGAAGGGCAATGCTTCTGTGCCACCCACTCATGCAAATCAGTGCTCCAAGTGTGAGCAGAGCTTCCCAGCCGGCTTGAAGTTGGTGGAGCACCACTGCCCCAACCCTGGCACTCAGTCCTCTGCCTCTGGTGACTGCGGCAAGAGCTTCAGCCTCAGCTCCAACCTCACCCAGCACTGCCACATCTCCCCTGCCAAGAAGCCATACATCTGTGCTGGCTGTGGCAAGACCTTCACTCGCAGCCTGACGCTCATTGCCCATTGGCACAGCCACTCCGGGAAGAAGCCCTTTGCCTGCACTGACTGTGGCAAGAGCTTCCGCCACGGCTCCAGCTTCTTCCAGCACCGCCGTGTCCACACTGGCGAGAGTCCACACATCTGTGGTGACTGCGGCAAGAGCTTCCAGGGGAACTCAATGCTCATCGCTCATGGGCACATTCACACACGTGAGAAGCCCTTTACCTGCAGTGACTGTGGCAAGAGCTTCAGTGTCAGCTGCCACTTCTTCCGACACTGCCGTGTCCACACTGGTGAGAAGCCGTACTGCTGTGCTGGCTGTGGCAAGAGCTTCCGTTGGAGCAAGACTCTCATTACACACTGGCATGTCCACACCGGCGAGCAGCCTTTTGCCTGTGATGACTGCTGTGAGACCTTTTGCCACATTTCCCACTTCCTACAGCACTGCTGTGTCCACGCTGTCAAGAGGCCATACAACTGTAGTGACTGTGGCAAGAACTTCAGCTGCAGCTCTGACCGTAACCAGCACCTCTGCAGCCACCTCTCCAAGGGCCATGGGCTGTGTGGAGGCGAAAACAAGCCACTGGCCACAGAAGTCCTTGAGGCCCAGCAGAGCTCTGATCAGGGCTCAGACACAGTAAAGCAGAAGGAAACTTGCACTGGCGAGAGGCCAGATGTCCGTGCTGACTGCAGCAAGAGCTTCACCAAGCGCCGCCATGTCCGCATTGGCAAGAAGTCCCTGACCTGCACCGACTGTGGAAAGAGCTTCAAACAGAGGTCCCATCTCACCCAGCATCGCCGCACCCACACCGGAGAGAAGCCCTATACCTGTGGTGACTGCAACAGGAGTTTCACTGGCAAGTTCTCCCTCACCCAGCACCGCCTCACTCACACTGGTGAGAAGCCCTACACCTGCACTGACTGTGGCAAGAGCTTCCGCCAAACCTCCACCCTTAACCGGCACCGCATTGTCCATACTGGTGAGAGGCCATACCACTGCACTAAATGCAACAAGAGCTTCAGCTTCAGCTCCAATCTCAACCAGCACCTACGTGAACACACGGGCAAGAAGCCCTTCACCTGCACTGACTGTGGCAAGAGCTTCACCCGTAGGTTTGATCTCACCAAACACAGTCGCACCCACACCAGTGAGAAACCTGAGAAGACTTACGCCTGTCCTGACTGCAGCAAGCAGTTCATCCACAAGTCTTCCCTCACCCAGCACCGCCGTGTCCACACCGGTGAGAAGCCCATCTTCACCTGTGCTAACTGTGCCAAGAAATTCAGCAGCAGATCCACCCTCAACCGGCACCACCGCACCCAGGCTTGTGAAAAGTCTGTGGCAGGGAGCACATAATGACCCTGATGAGCACTGTTGGGGCAAACATGATCCCCTGGGAAGCCCTTTTCTATCAAATTGAACCAAAAATCACCTCATCTCCGCCCTGTTTTCTCCTACGCTGAGGGCTCCGCCAGCAACAAACACCCCCCAGCCCTTCTAAACTCCCATTAGAGATGATGACGATAATTAACAGTGATGAGTAGACACAGCCAATGCCAGCACAGAAGCTGGCCCAAATTTTGCTGGGATTTGGCTGTTTTATCCACAGATCTTTTGGTTTCCCAGGGGTAAACCCAACCTCCTCCTTGTCTCCTGTTGTGGTGGCTTGGCCCCGGCTGGGGGTCAGATGCCCACCAAAGCCATTCTATCAGTCTCTTAGGTGGACAAAGGAGAGTGAAAATGTAATGACCTGTGAGCCAAGACTGGAGTAGTTTAATAAAGCAAAAGTGAATGCCAAGGCTGCATGCAGAAGCAGAGCAAATACAAGTCCTGTTCTCTGTTCCCCATCAGCAGATGGTGTCTGTCTGCTCCCTGGGAAGCAGGGCTCCAACATGCATAGCAGCTGGTCTGGAGGACAGACCATGAACAGCTGTCCCCACACTTCATCTTTTATATCTGAGCTGACGTCATATGGCATGGAATACCCCTTTGGTCTGCTTGGGTCAGCTGGCCTGGCCATGTCCCCTCCCAAGATCTTGTTCATCCCTCAGTGTCTTCTTGGGGTGGTGCAGTGCTGAAAAGCGCAGCCTGGGTGCTTGGCTCAGCAGTAGCTGAAACATTGGTGTGGTAGCAGCACCCAGCTACAGCAGTGCAAAACACAGCACTAGAAGGATGCTCTGGGGAGAACTAACTCCAGCTCAGCCAAACACAATACAATCTCTACCCCTTAATCCATACCATTTGTGTCACGCTCAGGTTCCACAATTCAACACATGTGACCATCTCACTTGGTTCTCATACTGAAATCCCTTCTTGCTAACACTCACAACCTAGGCTTTGTCCTTCAACTATCTCAATACCCAGCATAGAGATTTATACATTTTAGTCAACTCTCTCCAGTCCTTTAACATTCTTCCATTCTATGGGCAGCTTCTGCTCCTCCAAATGTCACTTGGACCCCGTCTGTACTGTTCAGGACAGGAGAAGCAGGATATGTTACTGTTGGGCACCAGCACCAGCTTAGTTTGAGTCACTGCTTCGTTCCTATTCCTTTGAAATTTTTTGTCAGTTCAAGTCTTTATTAGTGTGTCACTCCTGTGACACACAACTCGCATCCCAGGTTATTTCCCCACCCCCAACCCTGTTAAATCTCGTTGAGGTACACACCAAGTCTCCCAGTCCCTCCACATTATCCACCAAGCACACCCAGGTTTTTGAGCAAACACAATCCCACAAATAGTTTTGCCTTTCCTCATGGGAGGAGCAACTCACGCTGCCTTCCCCAGCCACATCCCCATGTGCCCCACAGGGACCTTCTCTCCTCCCACAGTGTTTAGAGGTATTTCGGGGGCAGAACCAGGACAGTTAGCAGATCGTCTAGAGCTTCTGCTAAATTTGCATCCCAATGCTCTCATGATGTCTATTGTTTGATGTTGATTGCAGCTGGGCCCTTGTACTAAACCATTACAGGTTCTCTTCAAAATTCTAGAGCCAAGACGACACTGTCTGCACAGGTGGTGTATCCAGATCCATGTAATATGTCATTGCTATGCTGAATCATCTTCTTCCACATAGCCCATGGGTATGGGACATCCTCCAGATCTGCCGGGACATTGTCATCGTCCGGGTCACTGTACATAACTTCCAACACTGCTGATTCCCTCAGGTGCTGGATGCCTTCATCTGTGGTGTTCCACTTTCCTGGAGAATTCACAAGATCTTCCCTGACTGGGTCCCTTGCCCTCACACTTAACAGGGGTTGTCTCCAGAGACTGCATATACCTTTTCCAATCCTTTCTCAAGCCCTTGTTTTCTGGTGATGGGTCCCAGTTGTTGGGCCTCTTTCCCTTCTAACGGCTGACTGTCAGTGCTGTTATCCCAGCACTGAAGCAGCCAAGCAGCAATCCCTTCTCCTGGCTGGCAGCTGTAATCTTTCCACATATCTCTAAGTTCCCATGAGGTCAGAGATCAGGTAGTCTGTGCCTCAGTTTGATTTCTCTCACTGTTAGTGATGGGAAAAGCAGTGGGAAGAGTTACTTTTGATGTGCAGAACTGTATCAAATTGACTAAACCTCTGTTGTTTGTAACTCTGTGTGCACGACTGCTCCCCAAGTCCTTGTTATTGTTTAACCACATGTAATGTAACAACTGAAGATTAAAGCATACCTAAAAGATTAGAGGAAGCAAACAGCAAAACGGACCCCTACCCACACTTACCCATCATACTATGAAACTGGGCTGTATGCCACTGAAACCACAAAGGACATTGTTGGGTGGGGAGAAGGTCACTGGGTAGGTGATGAAGTCACAACCCTTGGGAGTCTCGGACGACCCCCTTTTCTGTTCTAGTGCAAGCACAGTGGGGCTTTTACATTACCTCATTAAGGGTGTGCTTTGCCCGCCTCCTGGCACGTACTGGCCCTGTGTGACAGGATGCAGGGAGTATATAATTAACCTGGAGCTGCCATGCGGGGCGGCAACCATTTGACCATTGTTGGCATCGTGGGGGCGTGGCCCACTAAAAGTTGGTGCCTTGCCGACTCTGAGCCTGGATTATGCTCCACTGTGTACTGTTCTGTCTGTTGGGGTTTAGGGCACGTGTGTAAGCATTATGCTTTTGCTGAGCTAAGGAACAAATTGCTTTTGCTGTTATTAATAGGGTGAGGTGAGGTGGTCCTGTTGCCAGAGGACACACCATCTGGGGTTCTCCCTGAGGCTAGAGAGCCTAAGGGTAAACAACCTAAGGTTAAACGGCCTAAGGCAAAGCAGCCTAAGGTTAAACAACCCTCTCCTGGCATCA
The DNA here is from genome assembly GCF_014839835.1 of Dryobates pubescens. Lineage (NCBI taxonomy): Eukaryota > Metazoa > Chordata > Aves > Piciformes > Picidae > Dryobates > Dryobates pubescens. The sequence continues at coordinate 343,982 of NW_026530684.1, forward strand.
GGACCTGCTCCCTCAAAAAAAGGAGGAGGGTAATTGTTATTGGCGATTCACTTCTGAGGGGAATGGAGGGCCCCATTTGTCGGCCAGACCCATCTCATAGGGAACTCTGTTGTCTCCCTGGAGCCCAAATTAATGATGTTACCAGAAGGCTGCCCAGGCTGGTACAGCCTTCTGACTATTATCCTTTGCTACTTATGCAGATAGGGAATGATGATGTTGTAATCAGAACTCCCAGGGCTATCAAAAATGATTTCAGGGCCCTGGGAGATCTGGTTGAGGGGTCAGGTGCTCAAATAATTTTTTCCTCAATACTCTTAGTTGCAGGAGGGAATACCACAAGGAACAGGTCAGCAGCCATAATCAACAAGTGGCTTAGAGGCTGGTGCAGACAAAAGAATTTTGGGTTTTTTGATCTTGGTAAACTTTCTACTGCACCAGGCCAGCTGGCGACAGATGGAGTACATCTGTCCCAGAGAAGGGGAAAGGTCACAGTAAATGAGAATGGCCTGTCCCCCAAAGGTAAAGGAGGGAACTGGCAGCTCTCATCAACAGGGCTTTAAACTTGTTTGAAGGGGGAAGGGGCTGAAACTAGTCCCCTCAGGCAAGAGTCTGGGGGCAGTAAGCTAGGGTCAGAGGCCAAACCAGCAGCCCAGCTGAGGTGCATGTACACTAATGCACGAAGCATGGGAAACAAACAAGAGGAGCTGGAAGCCTTCTTGCAGCAGGAAAGTTATGACGTAGTTGCCATCACAGAGACGTGGTGGGATAGCTCACATGACTGGAGCACTGCAACTGATAGCTACAGGCTCTTCAGGAGAGATAGACAAGGAAGAAGGGGTGGAGCGGTGGCCCTGTACATCAGGGAGGCACTAGATGCCATTGAGCTAGAGATAAGGGACGATCAGGTTGAATGCTTGTGGACAAGAATTAGAGGGAAGACCGGTAGGGCAGACATCCTGGTTGGAGTATGTTATAGACCACCCAACCAGGAGGATGTTGTTGATGAAGCATTCTATAGAGTGCTTAAGGCTGTCTCAAGATCTCCTGACCTTGTCCTTATGGGCGACTTCAACCTGCCTGACATCTGCTGGGATCTCAACACAGCAGAGAGGAGACAGTCTAGGAGGTTCTTAGAATGCATGGAGGACAGCTTCTTATCCCAGGTGCTGCGTGAGCCTACCAGGGGCAAGGCTATGCTTGACCTCCTCTTCACCAGCAGGGAAGGGCTGGTGGGGATGTGGTGGTCGGAGGCTGTTTAGGGGCCAACGACCACGAGAGAATTGAATTTTCGGTATTTGGTCAAACTAAGAGGGGCAGCAAGAAGACCTCCACTCTGGACTGCCGGAGGGCGGACTTCAGGTTGCTCAAGGAAATAATTGAGAGGGTTCCTTGGGAGAAAGCCCTTAAAAATAAAGGGGTCCAGGAGGGCTGGACCTACTTCAAGAAAGAACTGATGAAGTCTCAGGAGCAGGCTGTGCCAATGTGCCGGAAGAGGAGCCGCCGGGGCAGACGGCCAGCCTGGCTGTGTAATGAACTTTTAATAGAACTAAGGGAAAAAAAGAGGGTGTATCGTCTTTGGAAGAAAGGTGAGGCAACCCATGGAATGTTTAAAGAGGTTGCTAGGGCATGTAGGAGGAAAATTAGGGAGGCAAAAGCACATTTGGAACTCAAACTGGCCTCTGCTGTGAAGGACAACAAAAAGTCCTTCTATAAATATATTAATAGCAAGAGGAAGGGCAGGGACAACCTCCACTCCGTGGTTGACATGGAAGGAAATGTTGTATCACAGGATGAGGAAATGGCAGAGGTACTTAACACCTTCTTTACCTCAATTTTTACTAGCGGGAAAGAACATCTACCAGACAGCTGGCCTGCAGAGCTGGCAGAAGGAGCCAGGGAGATGCATAGTTTCCCTGTGTTCCATGAGCAAGTGATAGGAGCTCTCCTCAGCAGCTTAGACCCCCACAAGTCCATGGGACCAGATGGAATCCATCCTAGGGTGCTGAGAGAGCTGGCAGATGAGCTGGGCAAGCCACTCTCCATCATTTTTCATCAGTCCTGCCTCACTGGAGAGATCCCAGAGGACTGGAAGCTGGCCAACGTGGTACCCATCCACAAGAAGGGCCGGTTGGATGAGCCAGGGAATTACAGGCCTGTCAGCCTGACCTCAGTGCCAGGCAAGATTATGGAACAGGTCATCCTGAGTGCAATCACACAACACTTAGAGGATGGCCAAGGGATCAGGCCCAGCCAGCATGGGTTTAGGAAGGGCAGGTCCTGCCTGACCAACCTGATCTCCTTCTATGATCAGGTGACCCGCCTGGTGGATGTGGGCAGGCCTGTGGATGTAGTCTACCTGGGCCTCAGCAAGGCCTTTGACACCGTCCCCCATAGCAAACTCCTGGCCAAGCTGTCAGCCCCTGGCTTGGATGGGAGCACACTGCGATGGGTTAGGAACTGGCTGGAGGGCCAAGCCCAGAGAGGGGTGGTGAATGGTGCCACATCCAGCTGGCAGCCAGTCACTAGTGGTGTGTCCCAGGGATCAGTGCTGGGCCCCATGCTCTTTAACATCTTTATTGATGATCTGGACGAGGGCATTGAGTCCATCATCAGTAAATTTGCTGACGACACCAAGCTGGGGGCAGGAGTTGATCTGCTGGAGGGTAGAGAGGCTCTGCAGAGGGACCTCGACAGGCTGGACAGATGGGCAGAGGCCAAGGGCAGGAGATTGAACACATCCAAGTGCCAGGTTCTGCACATTGGCCGCAACGACCCCATGCAGAGCATCAAGCTGGGGTCAGAGTGGCTGGAGAGTAGCCTGGCTGAGAGGGACCTGGGGGTGCTGGTCTACGGTAGACTGAACATGAGCCTGCAGTGTGCCCAGGCAGCTAAGAGGGCCAATGGCATCCTGGCCTGCATCAGGAACAGTGTGGCCAGCAGGAGCAGGGAGGTCATTCTGCCCCTGTACACTGCACTGGTTAGGCCGCACCTCGAGTACTGTGTCCAGTTCTGGGCCCCTCAGTTTAGGAAGGAGGTTGACTTGCTGGAACGAGTCCAGAGAAGAGCAACAAAGTTGGGGAGGGGTTTGGAACATAAGCCCTACGAGGAGAGGCAGAGGGAGCTGGGGTTGCTTAGCCTGGAGAAGAGGAGACTGAGGGGTGACCTTATTACTCTCTACAACTACCTGAAGGGAGGTTGTAGACAGACGGATGTTGGTCTCTTCTCCCAGGCGGCCAGTACCAGAACAAGAGGACACAGTCTCAGGCTGTGCCAGGGGAGGTTCAGGCTGGATGTTAGGAAAAAGTTCTATACAGAAAGAGTGATTGCCCATTGGAATGGGCTGCCTGGGGAGGTGGTGGAGTCGCCATCACTGGAGGTTTTCAGGAGAAGACTTGATGGGGTGCTTGGTGCCGTGGGTTAGTTGTTTGGGTGGTGTTGGATTGGTTGATGGGTTGGACGCGATGATCTTGAAGGTCTCTTCCAACCTGGTTTATTCTATGTATTCTATGTATGTATTCTAATAAATTATTTATATATAATATTGTAGATAGTTTTCCATTGCACCTCATCCTTTACAGACCTTTAACGGTAACACTCCCTCCCCCCAATCTCCTAGTTGATGGACCAGCCCCTTGAGCAGAGTCTCCTCCTTCTTCTTCCCTTATTAATCAAGGTGATTCTCCCCCTCTGCTCCGCTCTGGTGAAACCCCACCTGGACTACTGTGTCCAGTTCTGGAACCCCTATTACAGGAAGGATTTGGACATGTTGGAAGGTGTCCAGAGAAGGGCCACGAGGATGATATTAGCAGGCTGGAGCACCTCTCCTATGAGGACAGACTGAGAGAGTTGGGGTTATTCAGTCTGGAGGAGAGAAGGTTCTGAGGAGACATTATTGTGGCCTTCCAGTATCTTAAGGGGGCCTACCAGAAAGCTGGTGAGGGACTTTTTAGGGTGTCAGGTAATGATAGGACTAGGGGGAATGGAACAAAAATAGAAATGGGTAGATTCAGATTGGATATTAGGAAGAAATTCTTCACCTTGAGGCTGGTGAGACACTGGAACAGGTTGCCCAGGGAGGTGGCAGAAACCCCATCCCTGGAGGTTTTTAAGGCCAGCCTGGATGTGGCTCTGAGCAATCTGATCTAATATGAGGTGTCCCTGTCCGTGGTAGGGGGGGGTGTTGGAACTAGATGATCCTTGAGGTGCCTTCCAACCCTTCCAGAGTTCTTCCCTGGGATGGGCACCCAGGACATGGATCAGTACTCCCTACCCTCCAAGAGCTGTACTGTCTCTGGCACACTTTAGGCAGTGCTAGGTGGCTGATGCCACCTAGGTTTCTGCTGTGGCACGCCCTTTTGTCTTGGAGATAGCAATCGGTTGCAGTCCCCAAGAGCCATTGCCCACCTCCATTTACCATCTCATTCCATAATTCCCATGGTGACTGGGCTCTGCCTTGTGCTTGCTCTGCCTTTGGCACAGCCATATGATGGCAAGAAAGAAACAGCTGTGAGAAGTGATACCAGAAGCCAAGTCTGGTGCCAATCCAAGAGCATTTCAACTCCAGGAATTACCTTCTCCACAGGCAGAATTACTCCCTTTCAAGGAGTCTTTTCAAAGGAAACCCTGTCTCCTTTCCCAAAGTCACCTGACAACCAAACATCAGCCTCAGAGACAAACTATGCCTGATCTTCAACCAGAGACAAAACCTGAGTTAATCTTAAAGTCAGCTAATTTTTTACTTTTACTGTTCAAAGTTAAAGCCTTTATGAGCTGAATGATGTTCATCTTTGTTCCGTAGATTGGAGATGAGCTGTTTGTCCTTCCTAAGAGGAAGTAAAATGCAACTTTCCTCATGAATAAGGTTCATTTTGGTGCTGAGCAGTGAGCATTCATCAGGGGGTCTGGTTGTCTTAAACTTCTCTGGATCATCAAGCTCTGTTTGCCCCTGGTCGCCTTCAACATCAAAGTATCTCCCGCTCTGCAAGAGGAGATAGGACCTGCAGGCTGAGAAGGGATTTGGGGGCAGACAAAGGCTGAATTTCAACTCCAGCACCTGAGTCTTCATTTTACTTCCTTTCTGCTGGTGGAAGTTCAGTTTCTGTGGCCATGTCACTTTGGGTGGTTCAAGCAGGTGAGCATCTCTCTTCATTCTTTCTCTTCTGAATAAGCCCTGAATGCTGTGCTGCTGTTGGGGTGGAAGGGGAACTGCTCTCTTTCTTTCCTCCAAGCTGTGCACACAGGGGCCAGCAGGCCCTGCTTGTTCCCTGGGTCTCCTCAGGGGCAGGGAGTAAGAAACAGGGGACATCAACATCAGGGCTGCCCCCAGTAGGGCTCAGAGAGGAAAATACAAGGGACAGGGATTGGTCATCCTGGGGAAGCAGCCGAGGTATCCACTGGCCACCTAGGGCAAATTTTTTGTATACCATGGATTTCTCTGCTGCCTTTCGTATACAGTGCTGACTGCTTTCCCAGGGGAGGCTGCAGAGCAGGAGACAAGGACTGTATTCCCAGTCTAGAAAGGACTGGTGGGTACAGAGAGTCCTTGGGGCAAAGTAAGGATGGCCTTCTCACGGAAGAAGCTGAAGTATCCATTTCCACCCCTGGGGAGATTTTTGTTTCCCACAGACAGGTCCTGTCAGCTTCAAGTAAACCCCACTGCTGTCCAAAACAGAGGCAATCAGCAAAGCTTGTGCTGCCTGTGGATAGTGTATTGAAGAAAGGAATGAAACTTTTGCAAGAGCCATGTTGGAGGAGTTCTTGAAGGACTATCCCATGGTCATGAAGGACCCTGCACCATAGTAGGGGAACAGAGGAAGGATGACTGAGGGTCAGGGACAAGATGTTATGGAGTGATGAAAACTCCGATTCCCCAGTCCCCTCTGCCACTTGGGTCAGGAGGCAAAATGGTCAGGAACAAATGAGTGAAGCTGAGGCTGGGAGGAAGGGAGGCTAGGGGCAGGTGTCTTGAGTTTGGCTTTGGTTTCTCCCCATGCTGCTTGATTTGAAATTGGCAGTAAAGTGAAGTGATTCTCCCCAAGTCGAGTTGGTTTTCCCATGACGGCAACTGCTAAGAGATCTACCCGTCGTTATGTCAACCCACCAGATTTTCTGTTGTTTCTCCCCCTGCCCATTTGGGGAGGGGGAGTGAGAGAGCAGCTAGGTGGGCATCTGGAAGACAGCCAAAATCAGCCCACTGCCATGCTTTCTTGAGTGCTTGGTCAGGGTAACCTCGAGGCCTGGAGTTGGTCTCAAGGACTATGCATGTGAACAGGGGTTCCCTTCCTCTGCCTCTGTGTAAAGAAGTAGCTGAGCTGAAGCACCTTCTCTTGTGCTGTGCACAAGCACACACAACTAATTTTGAGTGAGGAGAATGATGTGCAAGGCTGTGAGAATTGTCAGAGAGCTCCACTACACCTGAGATGGGACAAGGACCAGCTGGGAGTCCATCAGAACATCTCACCAACTCTGCCTTCTGTTGTCTAGTCCTGAGTCCGTGTGTGTCCCGTACCCCCCTCCCCCGAGTTTCTGGACGCTCTTGTCCTTGCCTTGCCAGCTGCACTCTAAGAAAAGGACACAAGAAAGCAGAATGATCAAGGAGATGTCTGAGGAATTTGGTAAGACAGGGATGGAAAGAAAAAGGAGACATAAAAAACCTCTGGGTCTCTGGGAGGATTGAGCAGGCTAAGAAGAGGTCTGCATCTCCCCCAAAAGCTCTTCATTGAATTCTTTTGAAACACAGCAAAGCCATGGCCTTTGGGGTGGGATGAATTTGGTCAGAGGGAGGGACCTCTCTGATGAGAGACATGTCACACTGTAGCAGAGGGTATTGCTGATGGTTGGGGGAGGAAGGCTTTCCAAGGCATATAGCATTGACTTCTGGGCTTCCTTTGCCATTCTTTGACCACGGAAGTATCATCCTCTTGTCCAGCTACCAACAGATGACAAAGGTGAGACTGTAAGTTTCTCCCACTTCCTGTGGGAAGAGGTGCACATTTTCATTCTAAACTCTTGCAAGGATGACAACAGAAAGTTGTTCTCTGCATTCTGTGCAAAGGCAAAAGGAAGAGAAAGCTTGATACAGGTGAGTGTCAGGGCTGGCCTACACTACCTAGGAAGAAAAACTTCCAAGCAAGATGGAGATCAGAAGGCTTCCTGTGCCTGAGGACCCACCACAGCCAGATGAATCCAACTCACCACCCCAGAAATGGTCACCCCAGCAAGTCCTTTGATATGCTGTGCATCCCCAGGCAGGTGTCCAGGACCCCAGGCTACCAGTGTGCAGAGCTCCCAATCAGGGAGCTTTTCCCAGCACACACCAGCACAGTTTGCACACTTTGCAATCCCATCCTCCCCAGCTACTCAGGCAAGGACTTGCCTTGCCCCTTCTCTGGGCAGCTGGCATCTTGGCAGGGCACCGTTCTTCCCTCAAGGGATGCCTGGCAGTGAGCATGGCCTGGGCTCCTTCTCTGGCTGTGCCTCTGGCCAGTGGGGAAGCAATGGGATTCCTTTGCTGTTAGTGGGAAATGAGGAGACGAAGTTCCATGAGAAGAGAGCCTCACCATGTCTCTGAGCACAGGGGACTGTTGAGAACACCTCTGCCTGCTCAAAGGCAGAGGGCAAAGAGAAAGCCCTTTCCAGATGTCACCTTCAAGGTGCAACTGAATTCCTCTGAGGTAAAGATTTCTAAGGGGGAACTGTTGTAGTTTGGGCTGGGTGCCCTCTGCTACAGCGGGGTTTCCTGTGTCCAGAAGTCCAGCCCAGTGGGTGGACACAGGAAATTAGGTATTTCGGTATTTCTACCATAATTCCTGCACCACTATAAATTTTACAGCAGGGTCTGGCACTTCCTCTTTCCTTCCTTTCTGAGACCCGGTAACTGGGGGAGCAATCTCCCAGCCAGGGGTCTGGCTAGGCCCAAGGCCACAGGGGGATGGGCAGTCTCAGATCTGGCCAGCTGAGACTAGCCTAGCAGTAGGGGAGGAAGCAGGAGCCCTGGGGGTTTTGGGTGCACCCTCAGGTGGGGATGGGATCTTTCTGGGTCTATTTTGGTCTCTTTCTTGTCACTATGCTTATTTGTAAACTTATTTGTAAAGTTCCCTGGGTACCAACCCTCATGAACCGAGGGGTCCAGGAGGGTTGGACCTACTTCAAACAGGAGCTCTTGAAGGCACAGGAACTGGCGGTTCCCATGTGCCGAAAGATGAGCCGGCGGGGAAGGCGACCGGCCTGGATGGACAAGCAGCTCCTGAAGGATTTAAGGGAAAAAAAGAGGCTGTATCACTTTTGGAAGGAGGGGAAGGCTTCTCGAGGTATGTTTAAGGAAGTGGTTAGACTATGTAGGAATAAAATTAGAGAGGCAAAGGCCCAGTTGGAACTGAAGCTGGCCACCTCTGTGAAAGATAATAAAAAGCAATTTTACAAATATATCAACGCTAAAAAGAAGGGCAAGAAGAACCTCCACTCCTTACTGGACCTGGAGGGGAACATGGTGACCAAAGATGAGGAAAAGGCTGAGGTCCTGAACGCCTTCTTTGCCTCAATGTTTAACAGCAAGGTAGGAGTCCAGGATGAGTGGCCTCCTGAGCTGGGTAATAGGGTCGGGGAGCAGTGTAATGCCCCAGAAATCCATGAGGAATTAGTCCGGGACCTGCTGAGCCACTTGGACACCCATAAGTCCGTGGGACCGGATGGGATCCATCCTAGGGTGCTGAGAGAGCTGGCAGATGAGCTGGCCAAGCCGCTCTCCATCATTTTCCTCCAGTCCTGGCTCACTGGAGAGGTCCCAGGTGACTGGAAACTGGCCAATGTGGTCCCCATCCACAAGAAGGGACGGATGGAGGAACCTGGAAACTACAGACCAGTCAGCCTGACCTCAGTGCCAGGGAAAGTGATGGAGCCGATTATCCTGGCGGCAATAACTGCGCACCTGAAGGATGGCCAAGGGCTCAGGTCCAGCCAACATGGATTTAGGAAGGGCAGGTCCTGCCTCTCCAACCTGATCTCCTTCTATGATCAGGTGACCCATCTGGTGGATGTGGGGAGGCCTGTGGATGTAGTCTATCTGGACTTCAGCAAGGCCTTTGACACCGTCCCCCACAGTAAACTGCTGGCTAAGCTGTCAGCTCGTGGTTTGGACCACAACACTCTGTGCTGGGTTAGGAACTGGCTGGAGGGCCGAGCCCAGAGAGTGGTGGTGAATGGTGCCACATCCGGCTGGCGGCCAGTCACCAGTGGCGTCCCCCAGGGATCAGTGCTGGGCCCCATCCTCTTTAACATCTTCATTGATGATCTGGATGAGGGGGTTGAGTCAGTCATCAGCAAGTTTGCAGATGACACCAAGTTGGGAACAGATGTTAGTCATTTAGAGGGTAGAAAGGCTCTGCAGAGGGACCTTGAACGACTGGACAGATGGGCAGAGTCCAATGGGATGGCATTTAATAAGTCTAAGTGCCGGGTGCTGCACTTTGGCCATGGCAACCCCATGCAGAGCTACAGGCTGGGGTCAGAGTGGCTGGAGAGCTGCCAAACGGAGAGGGACCTGGGGGTGCTGATTGACACCCGCCTAAACATGAGCCAGCAGTGTGCCCAGGTGGCCAAGAAGGCCAATGGCATCCTGGCCTGTATTAGGAATAGTGTGGCCAGCAGGAGCAGGGAGGTCATTGTGCCCCTGTACTCTGCATTGGTTAGGCCACACCTTGAGTACTGTGTCCAGTTCTGGGCCCCTCAGTTTAGGAAGGACATCGAGACACTTGAACGTGTCCAGAGAAGGGCAACAAGGCTGGTGAGAGGCCTTGAGCACAAGCCCTATGAGGAGAGGCTGAGGGAGCTGGGATTGTTTAGCCTGGAGAAGAGAAGGATCAGAGGCGACCTCATTGCCCTCTACAACTACCTGAAGGGTGGTTGTAGCCAGGTGGGGGTTGGTCTCTTCTCCCAGGCAACCAGCACCAGAACAAGGGGACACAGTCTCAAGTTGTGTCAGGGGAGGTTTAGACTCGAGGTGAGGAAAAAGTTCTTCACTGAGCGAGTCATTCGTCATTGGAATGGGCTGCCCAGGGAGGTGGTGGAGTCGCCGTCCCTGGAGGTGTTCAAGGGGAGATTGGACGTGGCACTTGGTGCTATGATCTAGTTGTGAGGTCTGTTGGAACAGGTTGGACTTGATGATCCTTGGGGTCTCTTCCAACCTTAGTTACTGTGATACTGTGATACTGTGATATGCTTCTTTTTTTGTACACACTCACTGTTCTCTATTTAAATTTCCACCATTTTTGTAATCTGTTTGTTTGAGTTGTTATTTCTGCACGTGGTGGGGAAGGGGTTTGCCCCAACCCATTACAGGAACAAAGAAGTAAAAAACACCCACAGGAGAGAGCTAAGAAAGATGCTTTGGCAGGGCTGTTAAATCAGGGCTTTTGGGCATCCTCTTTGCAGATAGGTGGTGCACACTTCAAAGTGGCAACATTATTGTCCCACTACTGTTTCTTCACAGGAAGGACACTGCTGGCAAATGCCACAAAGGCTCTGGAATCCATGTGGGAGAAGGAGCTCGATCAGGTCTCCCAACAAGTAGAACCTCTACAAAATGTTTTTCAGAACAGTTAGCAGTCTTCACAGTGTGACCTTCAAACCCTCAGAGCAGAACTGGGGAACAAACTGTGAGAGCATGGTCATCGCCTAGTAGGCCTTCATCACTTGAAGGCAAAAGCTTTTCTACAGCAAACTGTCCTGTGAGCCAGTCCTCCAACCTTCCTCACAGTGAATGTAGATGGTCACACCTTTATTGGGAAGTATTTCTTACATCCTGTGCCACTGAAACCACTCCATGTTGAGGTGAACACCTTCATGTGGTTAAGGTTCCTCTTCTTTGCCCTGTCTTTGAAAGGACTGGAAGAAGTCTTCTTGGTCCCTTCTAAGAGGAAAGGGCCTGTGCCTTTAGTGTGACAAGACCTCAGGGCAGGCAAGACCATTGCCCTAGTGACACTCTTGTTTTTTCACAGGAAGGACAGTGGAGGCAAGTAGCACAAAGGCCCTGGAATCCACACAGGAGAAGGACCTCAAGCAGCTCTCCTAATCAAGTTAATCTCCACAGATATCTCTGCAGAGGTTGCAGACCATGCAGGATTCCACATAGATCCTCAGAGCAGACCTGGAGAACAAACTAGGTGAGTAGTCAATCTCCAAGCAGACCTTCATCTCTCTGAAGACAAAATCTGCTCAGCAGATTTTGGAATGGAGATGGATTGCTTGGAGAGGAGCACATCTATGGCTCAGCAAGGATTGCAAGGCCCTTCTCTGTTCTAGGCTACTGAGTTGGAAAAATGTGTTTAGATCACTCTCCACTGTTCATCAAGGGACACATTTTGAGAAGAATCAGAAGCTCAAAACCATAATGAACAATGAGCATATTTTAAGGCAGTGTCATGGAAGCACTACAGTGGGGGAGGTTTGTGTGTCACTGGCAGCAGTGAGAGAGTGCAGCTCTGGAAAGCACATCCCAGCTGCTCACAGAGCTGTGTGGAGATGTATATGCTCAAGGCAGGGATTCTTTGGTAACTTTGGACTTGGTTGTGTGCTGCTAAAGACCTTCTTGTCAGGAGCCATCCCAGCTTGGGCAACAGGGATGGTCAGCCTGTGCTGGTTGCTTCAGCCCCTGCCACCCACTCCTTGCTTTACTCTCTTCTGAGTCTCAGGAGAAGTGTCTGGAGATGCTCTTGCTCCACTGAAGATGCAGCTTCTTATTTGTTAAACCTCAGTTGGGCTGAGAATGAAAATCTCCTTCAGACTTTGCTAAGGGGTTCATCATGACATACAAACCAAATTCCAGCTGACAGATCTACATCTCCATATCCATTAGACTCATATCCACCTCAGACAACACTTGTGTTTCCTCCACTATCGTTCCAAACAGGCTCTCTTCCCACTAACAGTTGCTAAGCACAGTTACTGAAATCCACATGTGGCTCCATATTTTAGTATTTATTGCTGACCACTGAGTGTCTGCATTGATTTCCAGGTGTGCTTCAGATGCCTGACAGGTTGATTCTCATCAGCTTCCTCCTCTGTTTTAGTTATACAGAACTTATTTTGGCCATTATGATTTCAGCTCAAGAGGCTTGTAATAGTCCCTTGTGATTCCTGTATATTTTCGAATATAATTCTGTATTTCTCTCCAATTCGGTAAGAGCCTTCTGTCTGCTTTTTAAATGAAGACAGGGGAAGATATGCTCAGTAAATTAAATGCCAAAATTTTATTTAAAGAAGGAGAAGTATCACTTGAAACACCTGAAGTAAAATTGGATCAGGCAGACATCATGATCTGTAGCTGGAATCTTGTTCTTTAATACTGGGATATCCTCTGCATTCACAGCTATGTCACATCTGTCACCTTAAATGCTGTAGGGTTTGTATTATTCTGTAAATATGTGTTGTGCAAACTACCTCTATTTAATCATAGGCCCACAGGCCTCATTTTGTTTTTCCTCTCTGTCCCGAAGGGACAAAAAGCCTCAAAAATGCTTTTTGAGGCAGGAGCCAGTAGGTCTGGTTTTTCAGGTCTGTCCCTGGACAGCCTCTTTTTTTTGTAGACTAAACAGCCCCATCTCCCTCAGATGCTCCTCACAGGCCTTGTTCTCCAGGCCCTTCACTGGCTCAGTCACTGTTCTCTGTACCCACTGTCCATCTGAGAGTGGCTTTGGTGGGCATCTGGCCCCCAGCCCAGGCCGTACCACCAGAGTCCTTTTTGGTGCACTGGCTGGGAAATATTGGCAATAACAGTGTCTCTCGGAGCTTGCTATAGCTGGAGTAGTTAAGTTACAAGCTCCTGTGCAGGTCATGGAGCTGGCTGGCAACATTACTTTGTTTTGGAGCCTTTGGTTTGTTTAGGGACATGCAAAACACATAATGGTGTGACCGTTTTAGGCTGTGCCTTTAAGAAAGAGACAGTTGCTGGAGCACTCTGGCTGAATGTTTTGGTGGAAGAACAAAAACAAGATATTCTAAACGAATTTCATTGGTAGATTGGTAGAACGCAACTTTAAGCTTTTAGTTCAGTTTCAATCTCAGTCTGTTCAGTTCTGTCTGTCTTTTTCAGCCTGTTTCAGTCTCTCTCTGAGCAACAGCTGTGCAGGACAGGGTTGACCTTGAATTAATTGAACTAACAGATAAGAAACTAATTCTTGCATATGCTTTGAGCTAACAGAATTTCTTCCTTAATAGGAGGTAGGGGGAGAAGGGGGTACAGGGGGGACCCTGCTGGCTGGAGGAGGGAAAGGTTATTCTGTATTATGTTCTTTGCTGTATATTTCTGTACATATTACAAATATTGTATGTTGTGTGTATATTAATCTGCATTTCATCCTGCTTGTAAATATACCTCTTATCCATTTCTGCTTCTCCGACTAAGTTAGCCGTGGTTTCTTTGTGTGTGGGGGAGCACTGAACTTTCTCTCACAACCACAAATGGCTATGTGCCTTTTTCTGGTGTTGGTAGACCTGCTGTGATGTGGGAGCTATCTTGTGGAGCTATCATCTCTCTCCTTCTATGTGGTATGGATATTGAGGGCATTATTATACAGACTCTCAAGGTTCTTGTCCACCCTCATGTGACCACTTTAATATTGCTAGGCAATATTTCTGGGATATTATGGGCTTTGTGCAACCTGGTCTCATTGTGGCATAAAAGGAAGCAGGTTCTGAGTGAGGAGATCCTGAAATGTGCCCTGAGGTGGCTGGGGTTTCTGCCACCTCCCTGGGCAACCTGTTCCAGTGTCTCACCAGCCTCAAGGTGAAGAATTTCTTCCTAATATCCAATCTGAATCTACCCATTTCTATTTTTGTTCCATTCCCCCTAGTCCTATCATTACCTGACACCCTAAAAAGTCCCTCACCAGCTTTCTGGTAGGCCCCCTTAAGATACTGGAAGGCCACAATAATGTCTCCTCAGAACCTTCTCTCCTCCAGACTGAATAACCCCAACTCTCTCAGTCTGTCCTCATAGGAGAGGTGCTCCAGCCTGCTAATATCATCCTCGTGGCCCTTCTCTGGACACCTTCCAACATGTCCAAATCCTTCCTGTAATAGGGGTTCCAGAACTGGACACAGTAGTCCAGGTGGGGTTTCACCAGAGCGGAGCAGAGGGGGAGAATCACCTTGATTAATAAGGGAAGAAGAAGGAGGAGACTCTGCTCAAGGGGCTGGTCCATCAACTAGGAGATTGGGGGGAGGGAGTGTTACCGTTAAAGGTCTGTAAAGGATGAGGTGCAATGGAAAACTATCTACAATATTATATATAAATAATTTATTAGAATACATACATAGAATACATAGAATAAACCAGGTTGGAAGAGACCTTCAAGATCATCGCGTCCAACCCATCAACCAATCCAACACCACCCAAACAACTAACCCACGGCACCAAGCACCCCATCAAGTCTTCTCCTGAAAACCTCCAGTGATGGCGACTCCACCACCTCCCCAGGCAGCCCATTCCAATGGGCAATCACTCTTTCTGTATAGAACTTTTTCCTAACATCCAGCCTGAACCTCCCCTGGCACAGCCTGAGACTGTGTCCTCTTGTTCTGGTACTGGCCGCCTGGGAGAAGAGACCAACATCCGTCTGTCTACAACCTCCCTTCAGGTAGTTGTAGAGAGTAATAAGGTCACCCCTCAGTCTCCTCTTCTCCAGGCTAAGCAACCCCAGCTCCCTCTGCCTCTCCTCGAAGGGCTTGTGTTCCAAACCCCTCACCAACTTTGTTGCTCTTCTCTGGACTCGTTCCAGCAAGTCAACCTCCTTCCTAAACTGAGGGGCCCAGAACTGGACACAGTACTCGAGGTGTGGCCTAACCAGTGCAGTGTACAGGGGCAGAATGACCTCCCTGCTCCTGCTGGCCACACTGTTCCTGATGCAGGCCAGGATGCCATTGGCCCTCTTAGCTGCCTGGGCACACTGCAGGCTCATGTTCAGTCTACCGTCGACCAGCACCCCCAGGTCCCTCTCAGCCTGACTGCTCTCCAGCCACTCTGACCCCAGCCTGTAGCTCTGCATGGGGTTGTTGTGGCCAATGTGCAGAACCTGGCACTTGGATGTGTTAAATCTCCTGCCGTTGGACTCTGCCCACCTGTCCAGCCTGTCGAGGTCCCTCTGCAGAGCCTCTCTACCCTCCAGCAGATCAACTCCTGCCCCCAGCATGGTGTCGTCAGCAAATTTACTGATGATGGACTCAATGTCCTCGTCCAGATCATCAATAAAGATGTTAAAGAGCATGGGGCCCAGTACTGATCCCTGGGACACACCACTAGTGACTGGCTGCCAGCTGGATGTGGCACCATTCACCACCACTCTCTGGGCTCGGCCCTCCAGCCAGTTCCTAACCCATCGCAGTGTGCTCCCATCCAAGCCAGGGGCTGACATCTTGGCCAGGAGTTTGCTATGGGGGACGGTGTCAAAGGCCTTGCTGAGGCCCAGGTAGACTACATCCACAGGCCTGCCCACATCCACCAGGCGGGTCACCTGATCATAGAAGGAGATCAGGTTGGTCAGGCAGGACCTGCCCTTCCTAAACCAATGCTGGCTGGGCCTGATCCCTTGGCCATCCTCTAAGTGTTGTGTGATTGCACTCAGGATGACCTGTTCCATAATCTTGCCTGGCACTGAGGTCAGGCTGACAGGCCTGTAATTCCCTGGCTCATCCAACCGGCCCTTCTTGTGGATGGGCACCATGCTGGCAGCTTCCAGTCCTCTGGGATCTCTCCAGTGAGCCAGGACTGATGAAAAATGATGGAGAGTGGCTTGCCCAGCTCATCTGCCAGCTCTCTCAGCACCCTAGGATGGATTCCATCTGGTCCCATGGACTTGTGGGGGTCTAAGCTGCTGAGGAGAGCTCCTATCACTTGCTCATGGAACACAGGGAAACTGTGCAACTCCCTAGCTCCTTCTGCCAGCTCTGCAGGCCAGCTGTCTGGTAGACGTTCTTTCCCGCTAGTAAAAATTGAGGTAAAGAAGGTGTTAAGTACCTCTGCCTTTTCCTCATCCTGTGATACAACATTTCCCTCCATGTCAACCAAGGAGTGGAGGTTGTCCCTGCCCTTCCTCTTGCTATTAATATATTTATAGAAGGACTTTTTGTTGTCCTTCACAGCAGAGGCCAGTTTAAGCTCCAAATGTGCTTTTGCCTCCCTAATTTTCCTCCTACATGCCCTAGCAACCTCTTTAAACATTCCATGGGTTGCCTCACCTTTCTTCCAAAGATTATACACCCTCTTTTTTTCCCTTAGTTCTGTTAAAAGTTCATTACACAGCCAGGCTGGCCGTCTGCCCCGGCGGCTCCTCTTCCGGCACATTGGCACAGCCTGCTCCTGAGACTTCATCAGTTCTTTCTTGAAGCAGGTCCAGCCCTCCTGGACCCCTTTATTTTTAAGGGCTTTCTCCCAAGGAACCCTCTCAATTATTTCCTTGAGCAACCTGAAGTCCGCCCTCCGGCAGTCCAGAGTGGAGGTCTTCTTGCTGCCCCTCTTAGTTTGACCAAATACCGAAAATTCAATTCTCTCGTGGTCGCTGGCCCCTAAACAGCCTCCGACCACCACATCCCCACCAGCCCTTCCCTGCTGGTGAAGAGGAGGTCAAGCATAGCCTTGGCCCTGGTAGGCTCACGCAGCACCTGGGATAAGAAGCTGTCCTCCATGCATTCTAAGAACCTCCTAGACTGTCTCCTCTCTGCTGTGTTGAGATCCCAGCAGATGTCAGGCAGGTTGAAGTCGCCCATAAGGACAAGGTCAGGAGATCTTGAGACAGCCTTAAGCACTCTATAGAATGCTTCATCAACAACATCCTCCTGGTTGGGTGGTCTATAACATACTCCAACCAGGATGTCTGCCCTACCGGTCTTCCCTCTAATTCTTGTCCACAAGCATTCAACCTGATCGTCCCTTATCTCTAGCTCAATGGCATCTAGTGCCTCCCTGATGTACAGGGCCACCGCTCCACCCCTTCTTCCTTGTCTATCTCTCCTGAAGAGCCTGTAGCTATCAGTTGCAGTGCTCCAGTCATGTGAGCTATCCCACCACGTCTCTGTGATGGCAACTACGTCATAACTTTCCTGCTGCAAGAAGGCTTCCAGCTCCTCTTGTTTGTTTCCCATGCTTCGTGCATTAGTGTACATGCACCTCAGCTGGGCTGCTGGTTTGGCCTCTGACCCTAGCTTACTGCCCCCAGACTCTTGCCTGAGGGGACTAGTTTCAGCCCCTTCCCCCTTCAAACAAGTTTAAAGCCCTGTTGATGAGAGCTGCCAGTTCCCTCCTTTACCTTTGGGGGACAGGCCATTCTCATTTACTGTGACCTTTCCCCTTCTCTGGGACAGATGTACTCCATCTGTCGCCAGCTGGCCTGGTGCAGTAGAAAGTTTACCAAGATCAAAAAACCCAAAATTCTTTTGTCTGCACCAGCCTCTAAGCCACTTGTTGATTATGGCTGCTGACCTGTTCCTTGTGGTATTCCCTCCTGCAACTAAGAGTATTGAGGAAAAAATTATTTGAGCACCTGACCCCTCAACCAGATCTCCCAGGGCCCTGAAATCATTTTTGATAGCCCTGGGAGTTCTGATTACAACATCATCATTCCCTATCTGCATAAGTAGCAAAGGATAATAGTCAGAAGGCTGTACCAGCCTGGGCAGCCTTCTGGTAACATCATTAATTTGGGCTCCAGGGAGACAACAGAGTTCCCTATGAGATGGGTCTGGCCGACAAATGGGGCCCTCCATTCCCCTCAGAAGTGAATCGCCAATAACAATTACCCTCCTCCTTTTTTTGAGGGAGCCGGTTCTGATGCCAGGAGAGGGTTGTTTAACCTTAGGCTGCTTTGCCTTAGGCCGTTTAACCTTAGGTTGTTTACCCTTAGGCTCTCTAGCCTCAGGGAGAACCCCAGATGGTGTGTCCTCTGGCAACAGGACCACCTCACCTCACCCTATTAATAACAGCAAAAGCAATTTGTTCCTTAGCTCAGCAAAAGCATAATGCTTACACACGTGCCCTAAACCTCAACAGACAGAACAGTACACAGTGGAGCATAATCCAGGCTCAGAGTCGGCAAGGCACCAACTTTTAGTGGGCCACGCCCCCACGATGCCAACAATGGTCAAATGGTTGCCGCCCCGCATGGCAGCTCCAGGTTAATTATATACCCCCTGCATCCTGTCACACAGGGCCAGTACGTGCCAGGAGGCGGGCAAAGCACACCCTTAATGAGGTAATGTAAAAGCCCCACTGTGCTTGCACTAGAACAGAAAAGGGGGTCGTCCGAGACTCCCAAGGGTTGTGACTTCATCACCTACCCAGTGACCTTCTCCCCACCCAACAATGTCCTTTGTGGTTTCAGTGGCATACAGCCCAGTTTCATAGTATGATGGGTAAGTGTGGGTAGGGGTCCGTTTTGCTGTTTGCTTCCTCTAATCTTTTAGGTATGCTTTAATCTTCAGTTGTTACATTACATGTGGTTAAACAATAACAAGGACTTGGGGAGCAGTCGTGCACACAGAGTTACAAACAACAGAGGTTTAGTCAATTTGATACAGTTCTGCACATCAAAAGTAACTCTTCCCACTGCTTTTCCCATCACTAACAGTGAGAGAAATCAAACTGAGGCACAGACTACCTGATCTCTGACCTCATGGGAACTTAGAGATATGTGGAAAGATTACAGCTGCCAGCCAGGAGAAGGGATTGCTGCTTGGCTGCTTCAGTGCTGGGATAACAGCACTGACAGTCAGCCGTTAGAAGGGAAAGAGGCCCAACAACTGGGACCCATCACCAGAAAACAAGGGCTTGAGAAAGGATTGGAAAAGGTATATGCAGTCTCTGGAGACAACCCCTGTTAAGTGTGAGGGCAAGGGACCCAGTCAGGGAAGATCTTGTGAATTCTCCAGGAAAGTGGAACACCACAGATGAAGGCATCCAGCACCTGAGGGAATCAGCAGTGTTGGAAGTTATGTACAGTGACCCGGACGATGACAATGTCCCGGCAGATCTGGAGGATGTCCCATACCCATGGGCTATGTGGAAGAAGGTGATTCAGCATAGCAATGACATATTACATGGATCTGGATACACCACCTGTGCAGACAGTGTCGTCTTGGCTCCAGAATTTTGAAGAGAACCTGTAATAGTTTAGCACAAGGGCCCAGCAGCAATCAAACAATAGACATCATACGTCAGTCACTGTCCATTCTTGCTCAAAGTGAGATCGCTTTGCAGTACACAGAAAGCTGCTCATTGCAGTTGCTATGGAGTTGCACCCTGTTCCAGTACATTCTGTATCGGTCCATGACTAGTCCCAGATGGTGGGGCTGTGTTTTCCACCCCTGGGGCAGTTGAGTCCAGTGACTCCTTCCACCCCTCCAAGTGAAAGTAAACTGTGGCTTCCATTCTGGTGCTAGCTTCTAGTGCATGCAGGAATGGAGATTCCTCTGTCACACCAGAAATACAGACAGGTTCCACCTCGTCAACCTGCCAAAGCATCTGTTCCATACAGCCCAACAAGCAGAGCTCTAAGCAACCTAATCTAGTTGAGGATGCCCCTGCTGAACTGCAGAGGGGATTGGACTAGATGACCTTTGGAGGTCCCTTCCAACCCAGACCATTCTATGTTTCTATGATACTCAGCATGGTACAAGCAACTATGGGTTGGTTGGAGACATACCCTGTAAACCATGCCACTGCCCAGAACACCATGGTAGGCCTTGAAAAACAAATCCTGTGGTGACATGGTACCCCAGAAAGAATTGGAGAGTGAGACTCATTTCTGATATAATGCCATCAGTACCTGGGCCAAGAAACATGGCACTAAGCGGGTCTGTCACATTCCCTAGCACCCACAAGCCTCTGGGAAGATTAAAAGATATAACAGACTATTAAAGATCACATTGAGAGCATTGGGATGCAAATTTAGCAGAAGCTCTAGACAATCTGCTAACTGTCCTGATTCTGCCCCCGAAATACCTCTAAACACCGTGGGAGGAGAGAAGGTCCCTGTGGGGCACATGGGGATGTGGCTGGGGAAGGCAGCGTGAGTTGCTCCTCCCATGAGGAAAGGCAAAACTATTTGTGGGATTGTGTTTGCTCAAAAACCTGGGTGTGCTTGGTGGATAATGTGGAGGGACTGGGAGACTTGGTGTGTACCTCAACGAGATTTAACAGGGTTGGGGGTGGGGAAATAACCTGGGATGCGAGTTGTGTGTCACAGGAGTGACACACTAATAAAGACTTGAACTGACAAAAAATTTCAAAGGAATAGGAACGAAGCAGTGACTCAAACTAAGCTGGTGCTGGTGCCCAACAGTAACATATCCTGCTTCTCCTGTCCTGAACAGTACAGACGGGGTCCAAGTGACATTTGGAGGAGCAGAAGCTGCCCATAGAATGGAAGAATGTTAAAGGACTGGAGAGAGTTGACTAAAATGTATAAATCTCTATGCTGGGTATTGAGATAGTTGAAGGACAAAGCCTAGGTTGTGAGTGTTAGCAAGAAGGGATTTCAGTATGAGAACCAAGTGAGATGGTCACATGTGTTGAATTGTGGAACCTGAGCGTGACACAAATGGTATGGATTAAGGGGTAGAGATTGTATTGTGTTTGGCTGAGCTGGAGTTAGTTCTCCCCAGAGCATCCTTCTAGTGCTGTGTTTTGCACTGCTGTAGCTGGGTGCTGCTACCACACCAATGTTTCAGCTACTGCTGAGCCAAGCACCCAGGCTGCGCTTTTCAGCACTGCACCACCCCAAGAAGACACTGAGGGATGAACAAGATCTTGGGAGGGGACATGGCCAGGCCAGCTGACCCAAGCAGACCAAAGGGGTATTCCATGCCATATGACGTCAGCTCAGATATAAAAGATGAAGTGTGGGGACAGCTGTTCATGGTCTGTCCTCCAGACCAGCTGCTATGCATGTTGGAGCCCTGCTTCCCAGGGAGCAGACAGACACCATCTGCTGATGGGGAACAGAGAACAGGACTTGTATTTGCTCTGCTTCTGCATGCAGCCTTAGCATTCACTTTTGCTTTATTAAACTACTCCAGTCTTGGCTCACAGGTCATTACATTTTCACTCTCCTTTGTCCACCTAAGAGACTGATAGAATGGCTTTGGTGGGCATCTGACCCCCAGCCGGGGCCAAGCCACCACAACAGGAGACAAGGAGGAGGTTGGGTTTACCCCTGGGAAACCAAAAGATCTGTGGATAAAACAGCCAAATCCCAGCAAAATTTGGGCCAGCTTCTGTGCTGGCATTGGCTGTGTCTACTCATCACTGTTAATTATCGTCATCATCTCTAATGGGAGTTTAGAAGGGCTGGGGGGTGTTTGTTGCTGGCGGAGCCCTCAGCGTAGGAGAAAACAGGGCGGAGATGAGGTGATTTTTGGTTCAATTTGATAGAAAAGGGCTTCCCAGGGGATCATGTTTGCCCCAACAGTGCTCATCAGGGTCATTATGTGCTCCCTGCCACAGACTTTTCACAAGCCTGGGTGCGGTGGTGCCGGTTGAGGGTGGATCTGCTGCTGAATTTCTTGGCACAGTTGGCACAGGTGAAGATGGGCTTCTCACCGGTGTGGACACGGCGGTGCTGGGTGAGGGAAGACTTGTGGATGAACCGCTTGCTGCAGTCAGGACAGGCGTAAGTCTTCTCAGGTTTCTCACTGGTGTGGGTGCGACTGTGTTTGGTGAGATCAAACCTACGGGTGAAGCTCTTGCCACAGTCAGTGCAGGTGAAGGGCTTCTTGCCCGTGTGGACACGTAGGTGCTGGTTGAGATTGGAGCTGAAGCTGAAGCTCTTGTTGCATTTAGTGCAGTGGTATGGCCTCTCACCAGTATGGACAATGCGGTGCTGGGCAAGTGTGGAGGTTTGGCGGAAGCTCTTGCCACAGTCAGTGCAGGTGTAGGGCTTCTCACCAGTGTGAGTGCGGCGGTGCTGGGTGAGGGAGGACTTATCAGTGAAACTTCTCTTGCAGTCACCACAGGTATAGGGCTTCTCTCCGGTGTGGGTGCGGCGATGCTGGGTGAGATGGGACCTCTGTTTGAAGCTCTTTCCACAGTCGGTGCAGGTCAGGGACTTCTTGCCAATGCGGACATGGCGGTGCTTGGTGAAGCTCTTGCTGCAGTCAGCACGGACATCTGGCCTCTCGCCAGTGCAAGTTTCCTTCTGCTTTACTGTGTCTGAGCCCTGATCAGAGCTCTGCTGGGCCTCAAGGACTTCTGTGGCCAGTGGCTTGTTTTCGCCTCCACACAGCCCATGGCCCTTGGAGAGGTGGCTGCAGAGGTGCTGGTTACGGTCAGAGGTGCAGCTGAAGTTCTTGCCACAGTCACTACAGTTGTATGGCCTCTTGACAGCGTGGACACAGCGGTGCTGTAGGAAGTGGGAAATGTGGCAAAAGGTCTCACAGCAGTCATCACAGGCAAAAGGCTGCTCGCCGGTGTGGACACGCCAATGTGTAATGAGAGTCTTGCTCCAACGGAAGCTCTTGCCACAGCCAGCACAGCAGTACGGCTTCTCACCAGTGTGGACACGGCAGTGTCGGAAGAAGTGGCAGCTGACACTGAAGCTCTTGCCACAGTCACTGCAGGTAAAGGGCTTCTCACGTGTGTGAATGTGCCCATGGGCGATGAGCATTGAGTTCCCCTGGAAGCTCTTGCCGCAGTCACCACAGATGTGTGGACTCTCGCCAGTGTGGACACGGCGGTGCTGGAAGAAGCTGGAGCCGTGGCGGAAGCTCTTGCCACAGTCAGTGCAGGCAAAGGGCTTCTTCCCGGAGTGGCTGTGCCAATGGGCAATGAGCGTCAGGCTGCGAGTGAAGGTCTTGCCACAGCCAGCACAGATGTATGGCTTCTTGGCAGGGGAGATGTGGCAGTGCTGGGTGAGGTTGGAGCTGAGGCTGAAGCTCTTGCCGCAGTCACCAGAGGCAGAGGACTGAGTGCCAGGGTTGGGGCAGTGGTGCTCCACCAACTTCAAGCCGGCTGGGAAGCTCTGCTCACACTTGGAGCACTGATTTGCATGAGTGGGTGGCACAGAAGCATTGCCCTTCCCTTCTTTCTCCTCCTCTCCCACATGATCCCCCTCCTCCTTGTGGCTGTCATCACCATCCTCCTCCTCATCTATCTCATCCTCACTGTCCTCCTCTTTCTCCTCATCCATGCCTTTGTTACCCTCTATTCCCTTCTCCTCTTCCTCGAGGCTGCTCTTCGGCTCCTTCAACTTGTTCTCTGGGTGGCGCTTCTTTGGGCTCTGGTCTGGGTCCTTCTGGGTAGCCATGCTGGTGGGGGTGTGTGATCACCTCTGTGCTCTAGGGTGGAGCCTGGAGAAAAATCACCCTTGAAACCCGACACCTGCCAACACCAAACACTGTGACTGAGGCAAGGAATGGAGTGAGGGGATTAGACTGTGGGGGGGCGGATCAGGATCCCTAATTCCTGAGACCCCTGGTTCCTCTGCTGGGAGGGGTGAGAACCCCTGGTACTCATGGCAGGGGCTCAACTCCCATTCCTGTGCCCAGCAGCATTGGTAGGTTGGTTCCCAACCTGGTCCCTGCCCTCCTGGCTCAGAAAATGGAGGCAGCACTGCTGACCCAGGAAGCCCAGCTCCCACTGACCCCTCCTGCTGACCCTCCCAAGGGGCAGGGGGCTGAGCCCCGAAGTTGTAGCACAGCCAGTACACTTCAAAGCCTTGGGAGGGGTGAAAAGTGGTGGGAAGTAGGGTCTAGAGGGAGTTGTGAGGTGCCCCAGAAATCAGCTGGCGATAGGGGTCCCACTATTGTCCAAGTGATGGGTTCTTTACCTGCTGCCCTGTTCCAACAAGCAGATCTGCAAACTCTTCTCTTGTCCAGCCCAGAAGGGTAGGGATGGTGGAGAGAGGACACAGCCCCTGCCAGAGAAAAAGGAAGGGCTCAGGAAATAGGACTGACCTCCTGTGCTGGAAGAGGCATTAACAAGCCAGCTAAACCTGTTTGGCCACTGCCCTTTCTCCTCCCTCCCCATTGCAGGGTCCAGGTTTGAGGTCAAGAACCAACAGGCAGGCACCTTTGAGGCCCTTGCCAGAGAAAAATGAAGGGCCCAGGAAAAAGGACTGATCTCCATAGGATAGATCAGCACTGCCCAGGACCCTATAGGAGAGCTGGGCCTTACTGGGGGACAGCTCCCAAGCCCAGCAGGCAGGGCCCCTGAAGATGGCATGTCTTCAGTGGAGACTCAGGTCCTTGCCCAGCAGACAACCCTCAGCAGACATACAGAAGACGACTGGTGCCTGCAATTGCATTTCCCAGGAGCTGTTCCTCCCACCCCAGGGTTCCTCCTTGGCCCTGTCCACACACCCCGCTTCACAGCCTGTGTGCTCTGCTCTGCACTGCAGACACGCCCCAGCCAGCAGGGTCCTGCCCAGAAGCATCTCTGTGCTGGACACTCCTCAACAATCAGAGAAGCCCTGAGGACACAAAGAAGCTCATGCTTTCTGGAGCTGCAGGAAAAGGGGGAAGGCACTTGGATCACGTTCTCACAAAACCTGTTCATCCGTCAATGTCACCTGCTTACCCCTGGCCTCTCAGAGTGACCCAACTGGAATGACACCAACAGATGAACAGGCCAGGGTCTGCTATCGCCCTAAGTCCAACTCAGGACTCATGAGGCACCCTAAACTGCTGCCCACAGATGCTGCTCAACCCTAACCTACCACTGAAGCAGCCATGTTTGACATCACTAAATACTGCAGATGCCAGGTACAGGCTCTTGCTGGATCAAGTCAGGCTGAGCAAACTGGGATGTCTCAGGCACAGCAATGTCAGCTGCATAGCCCTGGCCTCTCAACCTCTAAGCCAAGGAGCAGCCAAGGCCATACCTGCAACTCAGGCCGTAAGACACCCTGGAACACTGCACCAAGAGTGCGATCACCCCTACCCTACAACAAACCTGCCCAACTGTGACATCACAAAAGGCTGAAAAAGCCAGCTGCAGGCTCCTTCCAAATGGGCTACAGCAGAGCAATTGGGAACGTCACAAGAAAGGCTGAAGATCAGCTGTGTGTCCCTAGCTTCTCAACTGCTGAGTCAACTAGTGAGCTCCAGGACCTGCACAGGCTGGAGGAGCTGCACCAGCCCACCCTCTTGACTGCAGCCCCTAAACCTCTGTAGAGAGGCCAAGGGCATGCAGCTGGTCTCTGCCCCTGCTCATTATGTCCTCGGTGGCTCTGCCTGTGGCAGCAGTGCGGGAGCCTGCATTTGGCTTCTGCAGCCTTTTCTGCCTGTGGCACACAGGTCTGGTCAGGGATGTGAAGGCTGAAGGCAGCCTCAGCTGCAGTGACCACAGGCTTCTACTTCAAGTAACATCAGCAACACTGTGGCTGTCAGGACCAGGGAAGCAATCTTACCCTGCCCTGTACTGGGCACTGTTGAGGCCGCATCTCAAGGTCTGTGCTCTGTTTGGGTCCCCTCATTGAGGGGATACTGAGATGTTGGAGCACATCCAGAGAAAGGCAACCAAGTCAGTGAAGGGTTTTTTGCATAGCCTGGATGAAAGTGGGCTGATGGAAGACCCCCCCCCTACCCACAACTATTTGAAATGAGGTTGTAGAGAAGTGGGGGGGGGGCCATCTGGTTGACCAAATAACAAGTGATGGGAGGAGAGGAAATGGACTCAAGTTGCTCCATGGGAAGTTTAGATTGGATATTAGGGGAAAATTCTTCACAGAAAGGGTTATCAGGCATAAAAACAGCATGCCCAGGGCAGTGGTGGAGTCCCCTTCTGTGGAAGTATTTAAAATTTGTGTAGAACCACAGAACCATAGAACTGTTGAGGTCAGAAGAGTCCTTTGAGATCAAGTCCAACTGCTCATCATTCAAGACACATGGTGGGATGACTCTCACGGCTGGACCTGCAATGAACAGCCACAGGTTCTGTAATAAAGACAACCCAGCCAAGCCAGGGGTGGAGTAGTCCTTGATGGGAAAGCAAGAGCAATGGATTTAAGCTCTGCCTAGTGGAGGAAGGAGTTGAAAGCGTGTGGGGAAGAATTAAGGGTCAGGCTGATGTGGGGGACATTGCAGTGGGTGTTTACTAGAGGCCACCTGCTTTGGAAGAGGAAATCAATGAGGCCTTCTACAGACAGCTGAAAGCAGCCTTGCCATCACATGCCCTGGTTCTCACAAGGCACTTCAACAACCCTGGTATTTGCTGGAAAGACAACACAGCAAGACACAAACCACAGAGGAGGTTCCTGCAGTGCCTTGAGGAGGACTTTTTGACACAAGTGGTGCAGGACCCTACCAGGAGAGGTGAGCTGTTGGGCCTTGAGATAACAAATGCACAGGTCTGTTCAGGGATGTGAAGGTTGGAGGAGGCATGTCACATGGCATGCCAAACCATTCTATGATTTCATGATTCTATGATAATACATATGAAAACTTAAAAGTTAGTTTTTCAGAGTCAGTGAATGTCATTTATAGATGAGAAGACAGACATGAGCAGACAGCTTGCAAGCCTGGAGGCAAATCATATGCTGGGCTGCAAAGGACGCATTGCCAGCAGATCCAGAGATATGATTCTGCCACTTTGCTCTGGTGAACTCGCACCTGGACTAGTGTGTCCAGGTCCGGACCCCTCAGTACAGGAAGGATATGGACCTGATGGAGCAGGCCCAGAGGAGGACCCTGAAAATGATCAGGAAATTGGAGCACCTCTGCTATGAGAACAGGCAGAGGGAGCTGTGATTATTCAGTCTGGAGAAGAGAAGGCTCCAGGGAGACCGAACAGCAGCCTTCCAGTACCTGAAGGGGGCTAGAAGGATGGAGAGAGACTGTTTACAAAGGCCTGCAGTGATAGGACAACGGACATTGGTTTCAAACTAAAGAAGAGCAGACCTGGCCTGCCCCAGCCCACCCTCCTGACTGCAGCCCCTAAACCTCTGTAGAGAGGCCAAGGGCATGCAGCTGGTCTCTGCCCCTGCTTATTATGTCCTCGGTGGCTCTGCCTGTGGCAGCGCTGCGGGAGCCTGCATTTGGCTTCTGCAGCCTTTTCTGCCTGTGGCACTCTTGGCTGTGGCGCACACAGGTCTGGTCAGGGATGAGGGCTGAAGGCAGCCTCAGCTGCAGTGACCATGAGATGGTGGAGTTCAGGATCACGTGAGACATTAGCAAGGCAATAAGTAGGATTGCAATCCTGGGCTTCAGGAGAGACATCTTTGACCTGCACACTTGGGAGGAACATAGCAAGGTTGCCAGAATATGTAGGGATGCCACAAGAAATCCAAGGCCCTCCTGGAATTAAGTGTGGCAACGGATGCAAAAAAAGGGCTTCTTCAAGGCAAAAAGTGGCCCTGCTGCTGAAGGACGTGGATGACCTGGTGACAGAGAAGACAGAGAAGGTGGAGCTCCTCAATGCCCTCTGCGCTACTTCCTCTACTGCTAAGGTTGGGCCTCAGGCCCTGGAGAGAAGAGAGGAAGTCTGGAGGAAGGAATCCATGGGCCCTGATGGGCTGCCTCTGCAGGTGCTGAAGGGGCTGGCGGAGGTTACTGCTAAGCCACTCTCCATCTTTGACAGGTCCTGCAGAGCAGGGGAGGTGCCTGAGGGCTGGAGGAAAGCAAACGGAACTCCAGCCTAAGCAAAACCAAAAGGCAACAGGGAGGACCAGGACTAGGACCAGGACCAGGACAGACCTGTCAGCTTCCCCTCCACCCCTGGACATAGTCTCCAAGCATGTGGAGGAAAAGAAGATTATCAGGAACATTCAGCATGGATTCATGAAGGGGAAATCATGTTTGACCACTCTGATAGCCTCCTCTGATGGGGCAACCAACTGGGTACAAGAGGGAGAGCAGTGGAGGTTGTCTGCCTTACCTCAGCAAGGCTTTGGACACCATCGCCCATGGCTGAGCTCAGGACGTTTAGGATGGAGGAGTGGACAATAGCTTCCAGAATTCCAGCTGGCTTGGTGCTTCTGTCAGGATTTCCACGAGACCAGTAGCGGCTCTGTGACTTTGCAGCTACTGTGGGGATTCTGTTGGGCATTCAGTGAAGTCACCATCCCTGGGGGTGTCCAACAAATGTGTGGGCATGGCACTCTGGGACATGGCTTAATGGCTATGGTGGTGTTTTGTTAATGGTTGGACTTGATGATCTCAGAGATCTTTTCCACCTTCAAGGACCCCATGATTCTATGGCCAAGAGCCAAACACAGCCACCCCAAGGGCTACCCCCAGCCAACTCCATCGGGCTTGCCCAACCTCCCTCCCACAGCCAGGTGCCACTCACCCACAGGTGCCCCACGTGCCATGCATGGGCCAGCACAGGGACAGCAGGATGAGGAGGGGCTGCAAAGTCCTTGCTGCCAGGGGCATGGGCACGCTGCAGGAACCAAGGGCTGGTCCCAGCAGAGCAGCAGCCACTGCAGTGCCCACAGGACTCAACTGCCACAGCACCCTTGGCCCTGGCACTGATGTCACAGAGTTGCTGGTTCTGGGTGCTGGGCAGAGTGGCCTCTGGCAGGGGGAAACACAGAATCATGGAATGGTTTGGGTGGGAAGGGACCTTTCAAGGCCATCCAGTCCAATCCCCTGCACTCAGCAGGGACATCTCCAACTAAAGCAGGTTGCTCAGAGCCCCAAACAACCTCACCTGGAATGCTTCCAGGGACGGGGCATCCCGCACCTCTCTAGGCAGCCTGGGCCAGGCCCTCACCACCCTCAGTGTCAAACATTTCTTCCTTCTCTCCACCCTGAACCCCCTCTTTGAGTTCAAACCATCCACCCTTGTCCTGTCACAACAGGCCCTGCTCAAAGGTCTGGGCCCAGCTTTCTCATTGGCCTCTTTAAGCACTGAAAGGCCACCAGAAGGTTTCCCTGGAGCCTTCTCTTCTCCAGGCTGGACAACCCCAACGCTCTCAGCCTGGCCTCACAGCAGGGGGCTGCTCTCAGTCCACTGATCGCCCAGGTTTGGGACCTTGCTTGCACTAGGCCTGGCTGAACTTCATGAGGTTCCCACAGACCCATCCAGGTCCCTCTGGACGGACCCTGTCCCTCAGGCACACCATACAGTCTCAGAATCACAGAACTGCTGAAGTGGGAAGAGACTGGTGAGATCATCAAATCCAAACGCTCACCTGGAGCTCACAATCCCACCACTGCTGCTGCTGCTGCTTTTGGGTTTACTGGTTGTTGTGGTGGAATGGGTGCTCCAGTCCTTGCATGCTCTATGCCCTGTGTCACTTGGAAGCTTGTTTTGACCACAAACCTGAACCACAAATCGCTCCAGGCCGATCTGCCGCTAACTACCAAGGCAAGCCTGAGCCGCTCTTCCCCCAGGGCTACTAAGCTTCAGCAGATGCCTGTCCGAGCGGAAAGCTCTGCTCAGCTACCAACGCGATCCAGCAAGGCTTCCCCACTCTGTCCGAGTGCCTCTGGACAGAGCAAAGTTCTTGCTTTGATTCGCCTTGTGAGCAATTCGATCCTGAACTCTGTTTAAGCCTCTCTGACTTTCTGACCAAGCTCTGCTCCATTTGTGAGCCGAGGGGTCCCCCTCGTGACCGCCTGTAAAATTGCAGCCTCCTTTCCTGTCAGGATTTCAAGGAGTATCAAATTGCTGTTTGTTCTAAATGGCTTTAAACTGCTAATTATAGCCCATCTTGTGTATAAGACAACCATAACTGAGTACCCAAGCCTTTAAAAGGGGAATTGTAAACAGGCTGACTGAAATGTCTGTACTCATAAAATACGACACTTTTGTAATAGATTGTGTTAATATATATTATATATTAATAATATATATTATATCAATAAATTCCATGACAGTATCCTGAGTGGGTGGTGTGTGACAGACTCCTCACCACGGTGTCTGCCTTACTGGCCCGTCCCTTGATTCTTATGCATAGACACTCAAGCCTATCATAACCATCACCAAGCCTTAGAAAATCACAACCCTCCCTGACACAGAGGAGCCACCCCACCACCTCTCCTTCCTTGCCTGTCCACTCTGAAGAGCTGGTACCCACCCGCTGCAGCACCCCAGCCACGCCAGCTGTCCCACCACATCTCGGTGGTGGCTGCTCTGTCACAGTTGCCTTCCAGGGGCTTCCAGTTCCTCCTGCTTTGTTCCCAGCGCTGCCTTCGTTGGTACCAATGGGTGTCTGACAGGCCTGATGTGCACTGCGCTTTACAGTGAGGTCTGCTTCGGTTCCATAACAGACCTGGCTCAATACTGATCATGTCCAGCTCCACCTCCCGGGGGAAAGGGCCAGCACTGAATGCTGCTGTCCATCCTTGAAAACCCTTGGCAGCTATTTCACAAGCCCAAGAACTCTGGGGGTTCCACCTTTACATCAGCTCTAAGCCACCATCACTTACAATGTGCTCTGCTCGGGCTTGGCAATAATTCCGCCCAAAGAGGTTTTCACGAGTTTCTGGGCTTCTTTAATTGTTCAGTGCTCCTCAGAGATGCTTAGAGATATTTAATAATGCCAAAAAAGTCATCAAACTCTCTTCAATACTTGTCAACATAACTTGGAAACCCATTAAAAACTTTTAGAAACTAATGCTGAAGAGACTCTAATGAGTTTCTAGGCTTAAGTGCTCAACTCTTCAAAGCAAGCTGAACACCTCCTAAAAACCATCACAATTTCTTTAAAACTCTTGAATTGCCTTAAAAACTCATTAAAATATTTTCAAGACTCCTAGAACCTCCTAGAACCACCAAAAGGTGGATTAAAATCTCTTCTTAAAAAGCGCTGGAGAGATTTGATTGAATTTTTGGGTTCTCAAAACTCACCAGAAACAGCATCAAAATGTTTACAGAACACCTCAAAAACTCTCCAAAAGATGCTCAAATCTTTTCAAGAGGCTTAAAAGCTGAGGTTGAAGAGATTCTGATGATTTCCTAGGTCTTTGAAGCGTCTGACATCTTCCAAAAGCACTGGGACAGGTCTGAAACTGCCTTAAACATCACCACCTCATTAAACCTCTGACAGACCTCTAAAAGCTGAGACCCTGTCAAAATCCTCTTCAATATCTTCATTGATGATCTGGATGAAGGGATTGAGTCAGTCATCAGCAAATTTGCAGATGACACCAAGCTGGGAGCAGATGTTGGTCAGTCAGAGGGCAGAAGGGCTCTGCAGAGGGACCTCGACCGACTGGACAGATGGGCAGAGCCCAACAGGATGGCATTCAACAAGTCCAAGTGCCAGGGGCTGCACTTTGGCCACAGCAACCCCATGTAGAGCTACAGGCTGGGGTCAGAGTGGCTGAGAGCTCCCAAACAGAAAGGGACCTGGGGGTGCTGATTGACAGCCGCCTAAACATGAGCCAGCAGTGTGCCCAGGGGGCCAAGAAGGCCAATGGCATCCTGGCCTGCATCAGGAAGAGTGTGGCCAGCAGGAGCAGGGAAGTCATTGTGCCCCTGTACTCTGCATTGGTTAGGCTGCACCTTGAGTCCTGTGTCCAGTTCTGGGCCCCTCAGTTTAAGAAGGGCATTGAGAGACTTGAAGGTGTCCAGAGAAGGGCAACAAGGCTGGGGAGAGGCCTTGAGCACAGCCCTGTGAGGAGAGGCTGAGGGAGCTGGGGCTGTTTAGCCTGGAGGAGGCTCAGGGGAGACCTCATTGCCCTGTACAACTACCTGCAGGGAGGTTGTAGCCAGGTGGGGGTTGGTCTCTTCTCCCAGGCAACCAGCCCCAGAACAAGAGGACACAGTCTCAAGCTGTGCCAGGGGAGGTTTAGACTCGAGGTGAGGAGAAAGCTCTTCACCGAGCGAGTCGTTCGCCATGGGAATGTGCTGCCCAGGGAGGTGGTGGAGTCCCCATCCCTGAAGGTGTTCAAGAGGGGACTGGATGTGGCACTTGGTGCCATGGTCTAGTCGTGAGGTCTGCGGTGACAGGTTGGACCTGATGATCTTTGAGGTCTCTTCCAACCTTGGTGATTCTGAGATGCTGTGATCTCAGCATTTCCTAGAACCACCTAAAGATGCACTAAAATCTCTTGGTTTTAAAGAGTGTTCAGAGATTATAAGTAGCTTTCTGGCCCTCGGAACTCTTTAAAACAAAGAAAAAACAAATCCTCAAAACGATTCAGGTCTTTTTGCAAGGCTTAAACTGACCTGGAGGTTCTCAGAGCCTCTGCAGCCTGCTCCAAGAGTTCACTCTTCAAAAACCGTTCAGAAGGCTTCGCACCGCCAAAAAACCATCGGAATACCTTCAAAGCGGTTGGAAATGTCAAACGGTCATCAAACCTCTTAAAAACCATCCGCGAGAGACCTTTCCAAGCCTTCCGGCGCTTCTAACCGAGCGCCGCCGCCGGCCCGCACCGGAGCCACGGCGGCGCCACCCTGGCCGAGAGCTGTGGTTCCCGGCATGCCCCGCGGCAGCGGCGCCCAGCGGCTCAACGACCGCGGCTCCCAGCATGCCCTACCGAGACTCCCCGCTCCGCTCCCCCTGCCCTCAGCCCTCCCTGGTCTCCTTACCGCCGCCTGACCCGCAGCGCACGAGCTGGCAGCCTGTCGCGACAGCGCAGCCCGCGACCGCCGCTCGGCACCTCCCCGGCGCTCCGCAGCAGCCGCCGCCTCCTACACGAGAGAGAAAATGGCGGCAGGCGGCGGCGCTTCTTTGTACCGCGGGCGGGGGGTGGGGCGCCGCTGTATCGGCGGCTCTGACTGGCTGTTGCCTCTCAGTTGTGGGCGGGACTTCCTCTCCGCAGCGGGACCCCGCCCCCGGCCGGCCGGAGCGCGGCGGGCTCGCGGTTTCCATGGCGTCGCGCTCTGCTGCCCCGGGCCGCCGGCACTCCGCAGGGCACGGCGGTCGGCCGCTGCCTCTGCTCCCAGCTCTGCCTCCTTCCTCGTCCTCCTGCTCTGCGCCCCCTTCTCCTCGGCTCTCAGGTGGGTGTGGGCACCCGCGGGACAGAGTGCGGGATCCTGGCGTTGAGATGCCCTGGGTTTGGGGGAGCGGCTCCTGGGGCTGGCCCTGGGACCCCCTGGGGCTGGCCCTGCGAGCTCCTGGGGCTGGCCCTGGGACCCCCTGGGGCTGGCCCTGCGATCTCCTGGGGCTGGCCCTGGGACCCCCTGGGGCTGGCCCTGCGAGCTCCGGGGGCTGGCCCTGGGACCCCCTGGGGCTGGCCCTGCGAGCTCCTGGCGCTGAGGGCTGTGTCCTGGAGCTGGGCTTGAGGAGGGTTGTGTGAGGTTTGGGGGCGGCGGCTGTGGGGCTGTGGGGGGCGGCTCGTGGGGGCTGTGCAGTTCTGGGGCAGTCTGTGAGGTTCCCTGGAGGCTTCGGGGCCGAGAGGGGCGTCTGAGGGGCTGGGAGGGAACCCGTGGGGCTGGGCAGGGGTCCCGAGGGGCTGTGTGGGTTTCGTACGGTTGGCAGGGTCCGTGCGGTGGCGGCGATCGACTGCAGGGCCGGGGGCAGGCAGCGCTGGGGGGTGCGGGGGGCCAGGGGCCGGGAGGGGTCCGCAGGGTTATGGGGGGCGGTTCTGTGTGGTCTGTCGGGTTGGGGCCCATGGGGTGGGGGGAGGGGGTCTGTGGGGTTATGGGATGGAGAGTTCCATGGGGTGGGGGGAGGGGGTCTGTGGGGTTATGGGATGGAGAGTTCCATTGGGTGGGGGGAGGGGGTCTGTGGGGTTATGGGATGGAGAGTTCCATGGGGTGGGGGGAGGGGGTCTGTGGGGTTATGGGATGGAGAGTTCCATTGGGTGGGGGGAGGGGGGCTGTGGGGTTATGGGATGGAGAGTTCCATGGGGTGGGGGGAGGGGGGCTGTGGGGTTGGGGGGAGGGATTCTGTGGGGTTAAGGGGGGGAAGCTGTGGGGCTGTGGGGAGCCTGCAGTGTTTGGGGGTCAGTGGGGCCCGGCCAGCCCTGCCTCCTGCAGCCTCCTGTGGGGCTGCTGACCTGATCTGGCCGCAGGCCCTGCTGGGGGTTTCCAGCCAGGTCTTCAGCAGCAGGTGGAGAGGCCCAGGCAGGCCCCCAGGGCTCCATGGGGGGCATCGATGCCCTGCACAAGGGACCCAGGTGCACAGGGCGGGGCAGGGCCACCTGGGCACCACAGACCCCTGACGTGTCCCCATCTGTGTCCCCCACCCAACAGCAGCGTCGGCAGGAGGAGCCACAAGCAGCTTTCCTGCTCCAGCCATGAGATCTAAAGGCTTAAGGCCAAGGCAGAGAAGCTGAGGCAGGAGCTGGCAGCCAGCAAACGCAGTGTGTGGAGGACTGGGAGCCTCAGAGCTGCTGGAAGGTACAGGAGCTCCCTGCTGATGTCCTGGCTGGGGGGCAAAGGCCCAAGGCAAGCAGCTGGGCACAGCCTAGGCCCCAGAAGGACAGGGCAGGCTCTGGCTGGCAGGGGCAGAGCTGCTCTCCAGGCCTTGAGGCGCAGCAGGGCTTCAGAGACACCAGAGCTGGGCCCCAAACTGGACTCCAGGGACTTCGGGTTTGGAAACTTGGATCTGAAGTTGCTGCCCCACAGCTTCTGAGAGCAGGCAGAAGAAGGCCTCAAGAGAGACAGCCGGGCACCCTCTGCTACTGCAGTGCCAGGGCCTGCAGGAGGTCGATGGGGCATGCTGGCAGAGGTGCCCATACTTGACAGATGGTTGCTTGCAGGCTTGGCCTGGCACAGGAGACCAAGCTGGGCTGAAGCAAGGGCAGCTGTGAGCCTTGGCAGCTTCAGTGCCAGAAGTGAACCAACTGCAGCCCTGGGATGCCCTCGAGGAGCGTGGGCAGCACAGAGCAGGCCTTGGGCGCTGAAGCTGCCTTTGGGTCAGTGGGCACTGGCCAGAGGGCACTGCTGGTGCTGGGACACTGCAGCCTGGGCTGGGGTAGAATTGTTCAGGTTGGAAGAGACCCCTGGGCTCATCAAGTGCAACCATTGGCCCTACCGTACCAAGTTCACTCCTGAACCATATCCCCAAGCACCACATCTAACCAACCCAGGCTTGGTGACTCAAACACCTCCCTGGGCAGCCTGTGCCAGTGTCTGACCACTCCATCTGTGAAAACATTTTTCCCAATGTCCAGTCTAAACCTGCCCTGCTGCAGCTTGAGGCCTTACCCTCTTGTTCTATCACATGTGAGAAGAGACCAGCACCAGCCTCTCCACAGCCTCCTTTCAGGTAGCTGTAGAGAGGTCTCCCCTCAGACTCCAGACAGCCCCAACGGTTCAGTTGCTCTTCACAAAGTTTATCCTTCAGGCCCTTCACAGCTTTGTTGCACTCTCCTGTGCTTGCTGCAGCTCCTCCAGGTCTCTGCTATTGAGGTGCCCAAAACGACACAGTGCTTGAGGTGTGGCCCCACCAGTACCAAGTACAGGGTGGCCATCGCCTCCCTGCTCCTGTGGGACGCAGCATTTCTGATACAAGTCAGAAAGTAGCTGCCCCAGAGGCTGCCAATGAGCCCAGCCAGCAGCTTGGTGCCACTTGGCACCAGCAGGGGGGTGCCACTTGCCAGAGCCATGCCCAGGGGTGGCAGCGTGGCTTTGGTTGCTGCCTGCCTGCCCTGCAGCCCTTGGTGAAGTGTGGGGGCGTTTGTGGGGGCTGTGGTGTGGACTGGTGCTGGCCTCAACCCCCCCAGTAGTCCCTTTGTACCTCCCAGGCAGAACTCCTGGCAGAGCACAGGGGGTGCCTCACTCTGAGCCTGGACTGAAGGGAGTAACCCTGGGCAAATCCAGCCTGAAAAAGGGGCACACAGACCTCTGGTGCCAGAGGTGCCACCCCCTCACCAAAGGCACCACCAAGAAACCACCCCACAAGCTGAGAGGGGCATTTGGGGATCACAGAATGTTAGGGGCTGGAAGGGACTTCAAAAGATCATCCAGGCCAGCCCTGCTGCAGGGCAGGATCACCTATACACAGGAACTCATCCAGGCAGGCTTTGATATCCCCAGAGAGGGAGACTCCACACCCTGCCCTGGGCAGAGTTCTGTCACCCTCACAGTGACAAATGTTTCCCTCATGTTCACATAGAACTTCCTATGCCTCAGCTTCTACCACTGCCCCTTGTGCTGTCGTTGGGCATCACCCAGCAGAGCCTGGCTCCAGCCTCTTGGCACTCATCCTCCAAGCTAAAGAGGCCAAGCTCCCATTTTGGAGGTCTCTGGGTGCAGTTCTGAGATGTCAGGAGGAAAACTTCAAGAGCACTGGGAAGGCATTTTCAGGTCCCAGGCAGCTATTTTGTGTACACTGGCAGCCATTCTAGGGTCCTGGGCTCAAGTTGGGCATCTTGGGGGAACATTGGGGCACTCCCCCAGGGCCATTTTGGAGTCATGGGGGCTGGTTTATGGTTCCAAAGTCGTGGGTCTGGGTCCTGGGGGGTTATTTTGGTGTCTTGGAAGCAGTATTTTGTGGTTCCAGAGGCCATTCTGGGATCCTCTGGAATCTCCTGCCCTCCCACCCTTAAATCTAGGGGGATGCCCTCATGCCCCACCCCATTTTCACTCCTTTCTCACAGAGCTTTCCTTCAGCTTTCTGGTTCCATCATGGCTCAGTGCCCTCTCTGGCATTTTGGGCCCGCCTCCTCGATGTTGGGGGCCTCCCCAGATACTTGGGGCACTCCTGCAGCCCCCTGGAGAGATGATGCACAGCTGGGCAGAGCTCAGCCTCAGCCAGGAGATTGACAGCTTCTATTGCTAAAGCAGCCTGGAGCTCAGCGGTCACTGCATGGTACAGGGGTGGTACCCCAAAACTGAATGGGTCCCCCAGGCTTGGGAGGGCCTCCTTGAAATTCAGGAGACCCCCCAAAACCCCCCAACAACAGCAAAACCAAACAAAACCCAAAATGAAAACCAAAAACCCCAACAAAAGCCAAGCTGGACTCTCCTGTGGAGCAGCACAAGTTGGCAGACAGGTTGGGGGAGGGCATCCTGAAATTAAAAGATGTCCTAGAACAGGAAGAGGGCCTTGGGTGTGGGGAGCATGGCTGTGAGACACCTGCAGTGCTGTGTCCAGCTCGAGTCCTCAGCCCAGCAGGGACAGGGACCTGTTGGAGGGGGGCCAGAGGAGGCCACAGCAATGCTGGGAGAGCTGGAAACCCTCTGCTGTGAGACCAGGCTGAGAGCGTTGGGGTTGTCCAGCCTGGAGAAGAGAAGGCTCCAGGGAAACCTTCTGGTGGCCTTTCAGTGCTTAAAGAGGCCAATGAGAAAGCTGGGCCCAGACCTTTGAGCAGGGCCTGTTGTGACAGGACAAGGGTGGATGGTTTGAACTCAAAGAGGGGGTTCAGGGTGGAGAGAAGGAAGAAATGTTTGACACTGAGGGTGGTGAGGGCCTGGCCCAGGCTGCCTAGAGAGGTGCGGGATGCCCCGTCCCTGGAAGCATTCCAGGTGAGGTTGTTTGGGGCTCTGAGCAACCTGCTTTAGTTGGAGATGTCCCTGCTGAGTGCAGGGGATTGGACTGGATGGCCTTGAAAGGTCCCTTCCCACCCAAACCATTCCATGATTCTGTGTTTCCCCCTGCCAGAGGCCACTCTGCCCAGCACCCAGAACCAGCAACTCTGTGACATCAGTGCCAGGGCCAAGGGTGCTGTGGCAGTTGAGTCCTGTGGGCACTGCAGTGGCTGCTGCTCTGCTGGGACCAGCCCTTGGTTCCTGCAGCGTGCCCATGCCCCTGGCAGCAAGGACTTTGCAGCCCCTCCTCATCCTGCTGTCCCTGTGCTGGCCCATGCATGGCACGTGGGGCACCTGTGGGTGAGTGGCACCTGGCTGTGGGAGGGAGGTTGGGCAAGCCCGATGGAGTTGGCTGGGGGTAGCCCTTGGGGTGGCTGTGCTTGGCTCTTGGCCATAGAATCATGGGGTCCTTGAAGGTGGAAAAGATCTCTGAGATCATCAAGTCCAACCATTAACAAAACACCACCATAGCCATTAAGCTATGTCCCAGAGTGCCATGCCCACACATTTGTTGGACACCCCCAGGGATGGTGACTTCACTGAATGCCCAACAGAATCCCCACAGTAGCTGCAAAGTCACAGAGCCGCTACTGGTCTCGTGGAAATCCTGACAGAAGCACCAAGCCAGCTGGAATTCTGGAAGCTATTGTCCACTCCTCCATCCTAAACGTCCTGAGCTCAGCCATGGGCGATGGTGTCCAAAGCCTTGCTGAGGTAAGGCAGACAACCTCCACTGCTCTCCCTCTTGTACCCAGTTGGTTAGAATACATAGAATAAACCAGGTTGGAAAAGACCTTCAAGATCATCGCGTCCAACCCATCAACCAATCCAACACCGCCCAAACAACTAGCCCACGGCACCAAGCACCCCATCAAGTCTTCTCCTGAACACCTCCAGTGATGGTGACTCCACCACCTCCCCAGGCAGCCCACTCCAATGGGCAATCACTCTTTCTGTATAGAACTTTTTTCTAACATCCAGCCTGAACCTCCCCTGGTGCAGCCTGAGACTGTGTCCTCTTGTTCTGGTACTGGTTGCCTGGGAGAAGAGACCAACATCCGTCTGTCTACAACCTCCCTTCAGGTAGTTGTAGAGAGTAATAAGGTCATCCCTGAGTCTCCTCTTCTCCAGGCTAAGCAATCCCAGCTCCCTCAGCCTCTCCTCGTAGGGCTTGTGTTCCAAACCCCTCACCAACTTTGTTGCCCTTCTCTGGACTCGTTCCAGCAAGTCAACCTCCTTCCTAAACTGAGGGGCCCAGAACTGGACACAGTACTCGAGGTGCGGCCTAACCAGTGCAGTGTACAGGGGCAGAATAACCTCCCTGCTCCTGCTGGCCACACTCTTCCTGATGCAGGCCAGGATGCCATTGGCCCTCTTAGCTGCCTGGGCACACTGCAGGCTCATGTTCAGTCTACCGTCGACCAGCACCCCCAGGTCCCTCTCAGCCTGACTGCTCTCCAGCCACTCTGACCCCAGCTTGAAGCTCTGCATGGGGTTGTTGTGGCCAATGTGCAGAACCTGGCACTTGGATGTGTTAAATCTCATGCCATTGGACTCTGCCCATCTGCCCAGCCTGTCCAGGTCCCTCTGCAGAGCCTCTCTACCCTCCAGCAGATCAACTCTTGCCCCCAGCTTGGTGTCTTCAGCAAATTTACTGATGATGGACTCAATGCCCTCGTCCAGATCATCAATAAAGATGTTAAAGAGCATGGGGCCCAGCACTGATCCCTGGGACACACCACTAGTGACTGGCTGCCAGCTGGATGTGGCACCATTCACCACCACTCTCTGGGCTCGGCCCTCCAGCCAGTTCCTAACCCATCGCAGTGTGCTCCCATCCAAGCCAGGGGCTGACAGCTTGGCCAGGAGTTTGCTATGGGGGATGGTGTCAAAGGCCTTGCTGAGGTCCAGGTAGACTACATCCACAGGCCTGCCCACATCCACCAGGCGGGTCACCTGATCATAGAAGGAGATCAGGTTGGTCAGGCAGGACCTGCCCTTCCTAAACCCATGCTGGCTGGGCCTGATCCCTTGGCCATCCTCTAAGTGTTGTGTGATTGCACTCAGGATGACCTGCTCCATAATCTTGCCTGGCACTGAGGTCAGGCTGACAGGCCTGTAATTCCCTGGCTCATCCAACCGGCCCTTCTTGTGGATGGGTACCACGCTGGCCAGCTTCCAGTCATCTGGGATCTCTCCAGTGAGGCAGGACTGATGAAAAATGATGGAGAGTGGCTTGCCCAGCACATCTGCCAGCTCTCTCAGCACCCTAGGATGGATCCCATCTGGTCCCATGGACTTGTGGGGGGTCTAAGCTGCTGAGGAGAGCTCCTATCACTTGCTCATGGAACACAGGGAAACTATGCAGTTCCCTGGCTCCCTCTGCCAGCTCTGCAGGCCAGCTGTCTGGTAGACGTTCTTTCCCGCTAGTAAAAATTGAGGTAAAGAAGGTGTTAAGTACCTCTGCCTTTTCCTCATCCTGTGATACAACATTTCCCTCCATGTCAACCAAGGAGTGGAGGTTGTCCCTGCCCTTCCTCTTGCTATTAATATATTTATAGAAGGACTTTTTGTTGTCCTTCACATCAGAGGCCAGTTTAAGTTCCAAATGTGCTTTTGCCTCCCTAATTTTCTTCCTACATGCCCTAGCAGCCTCTTTAAACATTCCATGGGTTGCCTCACCTTTCTTCCAAAGGTGATACACCCTCTTTTTTTCCCTTAGTTCTGTTAAAAGTTCATTACACAGCCAGGCTGGCCGTCTGCCCCGGCGGCTCCTCTTCCAGCACATTGGCACAGCCTGCTCCTGAGCCTTCATCAGTTCTTTCTTGAAGCAGGTCCAGCCCTCCTGGGCCCCTTTATTTTTAAGGGCTTTCTCCCAAGGAACCCTCTCAATTATTTCCTTGAGCAACCTGAAGTCCGCCCTCCGGCAGTCCAGAGTGGAGGTCTTCTTGCTGCCCCTCTTAGTTTGACCAAATACCGAAAATTCAATCATCTCGTGGTCGCTGGCCCCTAAACAGCCTCCGACCACCACATCCCCACCAGCCCTTCCCTGCTGGTGAAGAGGAGGTCAAGCATAGCCTTGCCCCTGGTAGGCTCACACAGCACCTGGGATAAGAAGCTGTCCTCCATGCATTCTAAGAACCTCCTAGACTGTCTCCTCTCTGCTGTGTTGAGATCCCAGCAGATGTCAGGCAGGTTGAAGTCACCCATAAGGACAAGGTCAGGAGATCTTGTGACAGCCTTAAGCTGTCTATAGAATGCTTCGTCAACATCATCCTCCTGGTTGGGTGGTCTATAACAGACTCCAACCAGGATGTCTGCCCTACCGGTCTTCCCTCTAATTCTTGCCCCATCAGAGGAGGCTATCAGAGTGGTCAAACATGATTTCCCCTTCATGAATCCATGCTGAATGTTCCTGATAATCTTCTTTTCCTCCACATGCTTGGAGACTATGTCCAGGGGTGGAGGGGAAGCTGACAGGTCTGTCCTGGTCCTGGTCCTAGTCCTGGTCCTCCCTGTTGCCTTTTGTTTTTGCTTAGGCTGGAGTTCCGTTTGCTTTCCTCCAGCCCTCAGGCACCTCCCCTGCTCTGCAGGACCTGTCAAAGATGGAGAGTGGCTTAGCAGTAACCTCCGCCAGCCCCTTCAGCACCTGCAGAGGCAGCCCATCAGGGCCCATGGATTTGTGGGTTTCCAATTTGACTGGGTGCTCTCTAACCCTATCCTCCTTGACTAAGGCAGACTCTTCCTTCCTCCAGACTTCCTCTCTTCTCTCCAGGGCCTGAGGCCCGACCTTAGCAGCAGAGGAAGTAGCGCAGAGGGCATTGAGGAGCTCCACCTTCTCTGTCTTCTCTGTCACCAGGTCATCCACGTCCTTCAGCAGCAGGGCCACTTTTTGCCTTGAAGAAGCCCTTTTTTTGCATCCGTTGCCACACTTAATTCCAGGAGGGCCTTGGATTTCTTGTGGCATCCCTACATATTCTGGCAACCTTGCTATGTTCCTCCCAAGTGTGCAGGTCAAAGATGTCTCTCCTGAAGCCCAGGATTGCAATCCTACTTATTGCCTTGCTAATGTCTCACGTGATCCTGAACTCCACCATCTCATGGTCACTGCAGCTGAGGCTGCCTTCAGCCCTCATCCCTGACCAGACCTGTGTGCGCCACAGCCAAGAGTGCCACAGGCAGAAAAGGCTGCAGAAGCCAAATGCAGGCTCCCGCAGCGCTGCCACAGGCAGAGCCACCGAGGACATAATAAGCAGGGGCAGAGACCAGCTGCATGCCCTTGGCCTCTCTACAGAGGTTTAGGGGCTGCAGTCAGGAGGGTGGGCTGGGGCAGGCCAGGTCTGCTCTTCTTTAGTTTGAAACCAATGTCCGTTGTCCTATCACTGCAGGCCTTTGTAAACAGTCTCTCTCCATCCTTCTAGCCCCCTTCAGGTACTGGAAGGCTGCTGTTTGGTCTCCCTGGAGCCTTCTCTTCTCCAGACTGAATAATCACAGCTTCCTCTGCCTGTTCTCACAGCAGAGGTGCTCCAATTTCCTTATCATTTTCAGGGTCCTCCTCTGGGCCTGCTCCATCAGGTCCATATCCTTCCTGTACTGAGGGGTCCGGACCTGGACACACTAGTCCAGGTGAGAGTTCACCAGAGCAAAGTGGCAGAATCATATCTCTGGATCTGCTGGCAATGCATCCTTTGCAGCCCAGCATATGATTTGCCTCCAGGCTTGCAAGCTGTCTGCTCATGTCTGTCTTCTCATCTATAAATGACATTTACTGACTCTGAAAAGTCATTCACTGAATGCCCAACAGAATCCCCACAGCAGCTGCAAGGTAGCAGAGCCACTATTCATAGGTTCATAGAATCACAGAATGGTTTGGGTTGGAAGGGATGTCAAAGATCATCCAGTTCTACCCCCTGCCAAGGACACCTCCCACCAGCCCAGGTCACTCTATGCCTTGTCCAGCTGGGCCTTGAACACCTCCAGGGAAGAGGTATCCAAAGCCTCCATGGGCAGCCTGCCCCAGTGTTTCACCACCCTCACTCTAAAGAATGTCCTCATCTCCAGGTTCAGTTGCCCCTTGTCCTGTTGCTACCTTGTGACAAGTCCCTCCCTGTCTTTCTTTTAGGTCCCTTTCACCTGCTGGAGGGTTTCCCTGGAGTCTTTTCTCCGCAGAGCAGAGGGGCAGAATCCCCTCCCTGTGCTGCTGCTCTCCCT
The DNA here is from genome assembly GCF_014839835.1 of Dryobates pubescens. Taxonomy (NCBI): domain Eukaryota; kingdom Metazoa; phylum Chordata; class Aves; order Piciformes; family Picidae; genus Dryobates; species Dryobates pubescens. The sequence continues at coordinate 386,547 of NW_026530684.1, forward strand.
GCTTTGGATGCAGCTTGGCACACAGCTGCCTGCTGGGCTGCCAGCAACCATTGCTGGCTCCAGGGGAGTTTGTCACCAACTGACACCCCCAGTTTCTTAGCCTCAAGTCTGCTCTCCAGCCACTCCTCACCCAGCCTGCAGTTGTGCTTGAGATTGCCCTGACCCAGCTGCAGGACCATTCCCTTGGCCCTGACGTACTTTATGAGGTTGGCTGGGACACATCTCTGCAGCCTGCCCAGGTCCATCTGGATGGATCCTTTCCATCATGTCACCTGTCATCTGGAGATTCTGATGGAAGCCCCAGGCTAGCTGGAAGTCTGCAGGGCCTCTGATGGGCTTGTGATACACTGTTGGAAGCCCCAGTCACAGTGGAAAGTATCAGGAATACTGGTGGGTTTCTGGAATGGCCAATGGTAGCCCCAGGGGCCTGCTGGAAGGAAATGAGGCTGCTGCTGGTCTAAAGGAAAGCTGGATGGACACCCTGGGCCTGCTGGGTGGCAGCGGGGCCCCTGGTGGGCTCCTGGAGAACACAATGGAAGCCCTGGGCCAGCTGCAAGGCCACTGCTGGCCCAGTGGAGAGCCTGACAGAAGCCCTGGTACTGCTGAAATTATTGCGCCCTCCTCCCCCCCCCCCCCCCCCCCCAGCTGTCCCCCAGCTCTCCCTGGCTCCCAGGGCAGAGACAGCTGCCAAATCTCCCTGATTCCACACCTGGCAGTGGCTGGCAGCTCTAGGTGGCTCGTGAGCAGCTGGAGGCCATGAGGCCTTCCCCACCTCTACCCATATTGCTGCCCAACCACCTATGACATCACGAGAAGATGGAGAAGTTGGTGCAGGCTCCTGCCAGAGCTCAATGAGAGCCACCAGGCACAGCACATGGAGGGGAAAAGCCCAGCTGCATGCCCCTGGCTGACCATCTGCCAACCAGCTGGGGTGACACCAGGAGCTGCACAGCCCAGGGGCTGCTCCTGCCATGCCCCAACTCAGGCCCCTGACACCTCCTAAACTGCTGCACAAAGAGGGTGCCTGCACCAGCTGTCACCAACTCCACCACCTATGGCTTCCCAGCAGCCCATCAGTGGCCTTGCTGCCTTGCAGAGGGCCCAAGGCTTCCAGCAGCCATTCCACCCTCACCAGAGGCCATGCTGCATTCCAGCATGCCTGTGTGAACACTGTTTTGCAGCAGCCCAGAATGGTCCCTTCTGCCTTCAAGCAAGCCCAGGGCTTCCATAGGAGTCTCCACTGCCCCACGAATTTCCCAGTGGCATTCCAGTAGGTTCAGGGGATCTGTTGGACTTTCCACAATCCCACCAGTGGCCCTGCTGTATTTCTGCAGGCCCAAGGCTTCTGTCAGGCTTTCCTCTGTTGCACAAGAGCCAGAGTTTGGCTGAAGCTGAGGCAAACATCCACTGTTCTCATGCACAAATGCAGCTACTTCATCTTGAAGCCGCCCAAAGGACCTCCCGTTTGATGCCTCACTCCTCACCAAGATGAGCTGGTGCAGCCTGGGATTCCCTGGGATGCAATTTGGCATCTCCCAAAGATGGACAACATAGATTTGTCCTCTCTCACAAGAGACCTCTGCCAATGCCGTGACCTTTCCAAAGGGATATTCCTAAGAGTCTGCCCCTGTAGCTTCACTGCCACTCTTCTGTCTCTTAGACCACCTGCTCAATTCATCTTCCATACACTGTCACCTCTCCAGAACACAAAGACCATCTTTGAAGTCCTCTTTCCAGATGCAGACTGTACAGCCAAAGGCCCTTTTCCATCATTCTTCAGATTTCTCCTCCCCCTCATGCTTTGTTCATTCAGATTCCTCTCACCTCAGCTGCTCCTTTGAGCTTCAGAGAGCAAAAGCTGACACGGCTTTCAACAGCCTCATTGTCTGCTGGGCCACCCCTTTGTGTTTCTCTGCAGAAACCTACCTAAAGCCTTCCTGGTCAGATCATTCCTTGGAGGGAGGCAACCTCCTGAGAGACAGCTTGTGCTCAGCAGATGGTTCCAGAGGGACTGGATTGCTGATGGAACCTTCTCAGGCTTCACTTTACATTGCTTCCAAACAGGAACAATTCTGTGCCTGTCTGCAGCCAGTTCCCTAAGGAGAGCAGGTGGGAGATGGTGCTGTGGAGCTATGACATCCAGCTGCAGAGAGCAGTGAAGTCGTCTGATGGAAGACTGATGTAAGCCCCAGGTGAGTAATGACAGGAATGGGGAGGTTGGGGATGTGATGTGCAAGTCTGACCACACACTGTGAGACCTTAAGGGACAGCTTCTCCCAGTCCAGACCTCCTGAGCAAACACCCTGGATCAGTATCACTTGGAGAATGCTGTTCTAACCTCTTCTCTACACTGAAAATTCATAAAAGAATTTTAAATCCCTCATTTTTATTAGATACAGGAAGACCTCCTCAAGTACAAAAAAAATTACAATTACCTGGACAAGCCTTGAAAAATAATAAATTAGTGAGGAAAATTAATGGAAGAATCAGGGCTCATTAGGGCTTTCTGCATTTTAATGAGCACCATGGAGTGTTTAGGGCAGCGTCCAGGAGCCTCACCTACTGCCAGAAGAGTGAAGAAATTGCTCCAGAAGTCTGAAGCAAAACCCAAAGTACCTTGAAGCATTAATAGGCCCCACTGAGAGTTGTTACTGACAAAGCCTCCCCTTCAGAACTGGAGCCTGAAAGCCTCAAAGAGAAGTTTTTCCCCTTAGGCCTTGATATCAGAGGCAACTGCCAGATCCAAGGGGACAAAGACCTTGATCCTGTTGGGTCTTTCAGCCTGGCCAGAGCCCTACTGCAGGCTGTCCTACACTGTCCCATGCTTGCACCTCTTTCCCTTCAGGCTGTTGGCACCCATCTTGCTTTCCCACCTAGCTCTCCCCCTGACATTTCCACACCTTCACTGATGTCTCTCCACCCATTGCTGGCTGTTCTGTGAAGCACAAAGCTGTGAGCTGATCCAGACTCCCTCTGGATGACCTCTTCCACCCCCGGTCTGCCCTTTAAATGACATTTCTTTGTCCTCACCTCCAGTCTCAACTTTCCAAGCTGCACTGTTTGGGGGTTTCCTTTACTACCCACTACCAAGAAAAGCTCCATCATCTCTCAGCCACGCTTCAGGCAGGTGCACACTACTACTACAGTGCCCTGAGCATCGCAGAATCATGGAATGACTTCAGTTGCAAGGGGCCTTAAAGATCATCAACTTCCAAGTGCTTTGCCATGGGATAGCAGGGAAGAATTAATTGGAGCTTGATTAGAAATACCCAGCTGCTGAAGTCTGCCTGGGAATAATTAGTGTTTGTGCCAGGCTGCCCCGGGGTGTCTGGGAATGCTTGGTGCTTGACCAGAAGCTCCCAGGTGCATGACAAGAGTCACAGATGACACGGATGACACGTATCTGTAGGTGTCCTCTGTTTATGGAACTGAGTGGGGATGGGAATGTATTGAATGTGTGGACAACCTGAGCTGACCGCAAAAGACCTTCAAGCTCTGGTTTGACCGATAGTGCACCTGAGGAGGATGAAGCTGAGGAAGGCTATTGCTGGGCAGGAGATGTGTGACCCCGTGAGCAGGCTGCATGTATAAGCAGCAGGTGAGAAGTTACATAACACAATTGTGAAATATGGGAGGGGCTGTGGCTCCAAGCCCCAGCCCAGCCTCCTGCAATGTCCTGGCCCCACGGCACAGGATGCAGGACCCTTACAAAACCTGACGATCGCTACTGGCTGTGGCTGCCTCTCCGATCCAACCAGAGGAGATTTGGTCTCTGGGGGAAGCCTGCCTGGATGGCAGACAGCTCCACCACTGCGCCATCAGCGGTACCGCCGTGGTTTTTACAGGGTGTTTAGGGTCAGTTAGCTGCACTGGGCTGGGGATTGGGGTCTGCTCTTGGGTTTCGTGGGTAACTCACGGGGTTGTGCCTTGCTTTGGGGTTCATGCCTTGCAGCATTCCAGCACAGCCTCATCCACCTTTATAATAAATAAAGCTGTCCCTATGGGCACCTGTGGTATGTGTAATTAATTAATTCCTCATCAAAAAGAGCTGACTGGAACACATGAGCAGGGACACCTTCCACTAGCCCAGGTTGATCAAAGCCTCATCCAGCCTGGTCTTAAATACTTCCAGGAATATGTCATCCACAACTTGTCTGGGCAATGTGTCCCAGCGTCTCCCCACCCTCATAGTAAAGAATTTCTTCCTAATGTCCAATCTGTAGCTCCTCTGCCCTGATTTTAATCCATTCCCTCCCGTCCTGTCACTTCAAGCCATTGTTTTTACTTTTTAGTCCCTCCCCAGATCTCATGTGGTCCCCTTCAGGTACTGGGAGGCTGCCATAAGGTCTCCCTGGAGCCTTCTCTTCTGCGGGATGAACAGCCCCAAATCCCCCATCCTGTCTTTGTAGGAGAGGTTCTCCAGTCCTCTGATCATCTTTGTGGCTCTCCTCTGGACCCTTTCCAAAAGATCCATGTTCTTTTTGCATTGGTGGCCCCACAGCTGACCACAGTACTGCCAGTACCTCAGTCTGGTAGGGGTTGGAAGGAAGCTCTGGAGATACTGAGTCCCAACTCCCCTGCAGGTTCACCTTGAGAAGGTCACACAGGAACATACCTGGGTGGGTTTGGGATGTCTCCATAGATGGAGATTCCACCACCTCTCTGGGCAACCTCCTCTTCTGGTGTTCCATCACCTTTAACTAAAAGTTCCTCCTCATGTTTAGTTGGAACTTCTTATGTTCAAGTTTGTGCCACACCCCATCCTCCCGACACATCTTTCCTCTCCACATCTGCTCTTTTGGTTGTTTTTCCCTGTTCTTCTCTTCACATCTGCAGAACATCTGGTCTGTCCCCGGCCCATTCTCCATTAGCGATACATTCTCTTAGAGAAGCATTCCACACGTTTACCTTCGTCGAAACATTACATTGTTGTGTAGCAGCTTTCTTCCTGCATGATAAGCAGACCTTGAATTTCTAAGTGCAAAATCCAAGATTCACGGCTTCCCCTTCTTTCAATTCACAAATTAGAAGCCCATGGTGAGACGTGGTCATCTTCTCCCTCAAACTCCCTGGCATTCATTTAGTTTCTGTTATTCTGACTTCCATGCATAGGTTTATTTCCTATTATTGTGGCTTTCATACATTGATTAGATAAGTAATTGTACAATTATTCTAAACAGATTAATACTGTTGCCTTTTACAAGTTAATTGCTTGTGGTGGGCATGGTGACCTGGGGGGGGGGGGCCCACAACAGCCAAACCCAGGCTGCTTGGTCCCTCAGCACGCTGACACCGATGTGGTGGACGGCAAATGGCGTTTATTGCTGGGTGTTATCACCTTGTATAACCTGGGATTACAATGTCATATCCGTCTGCTTACATCATGGCCTAGGCATCATTGGCTACTAGAAAAACCTTATCTTTCTGTACAGCGTGCAATCTTCCGGCTGCCAGCCCCTAGCTATCCACATTTCCCCCCTCCTTATGCTTAACTAAATTAGTAAAAAAGAGATATAACAATCCTAAAAACTCTATTCCAGTGTTACATCCTTCCAGTGGTAGTACCTTATCATAGTCTTAAAAAAAAATGTCCTAAATCTACATAAAAAATATAAAACACTCTATGCCTAAATAAAAAAGACTAAAAAAATATAAAACTTTATTAAAAAGTTATAAAAATATATGCCATAGTTTCATAATAAAAAATATAAGGCACACTAGGCTAATAGTGTTCAGTGCATAGCTAAAAATAGCTAAAAAGTGCTAATCAGTGCTCTTCTACAACAACTGGTGAGTTTCTACTAACATAATGTTGACCTTCTCCAACCGGCTCTTGACAAAAGACACGAGCCTGTTCAATATACAAGGTCCAAAAATCAATGCCATCATGATCATTACAAATGGCCCTGCTAGGGTAGATACCAGGGTGGTAAACCACGGAGAATGATTAAACCATGAGTCAAACCACCCTTGTTGGGCCTCCCTATCTTTCTTTGTCTTTTCTAAACCATCTCTGAGTTTAGACATAGAATCTCTAGCAACTCCAGTGTGATCTGCATACACACAGCACTCCTCTCCTAATGCAGCACACACTCCCCCTCGTTGTAAATACATAAGATCCAATCCTCTGCGGTTCTGTAAAACTACCTCCGACATCGATCTCAAGGACTTTTCAAGGGCACTTACTGATTGTTCAGTTCTAGCCAAATCTTCATCTACTGCCGCTCTAAGAGCATGAAATTCTTTACTTTGCTGTACCAATGAGGTTACTCCAGTAGCTACTCCTGTTCCCCCTAGAGCTATTAACATTGCTATTGTTAGTGCGGTAAAGGGCTCTCTTTTAGACAGGTGGTGGTCCAAAACAACTTGCATATCATAGACAGACTCTGCAGAGTGATAAAAAATTTTGGGGACTATTGCTACTTGTATACAATATTCTGAAGTTCCATCAAAAAGGTCTAACGCTAAACAAGGTGTAACTCCCACAATGGAACAGACCCACTTAGTGTTTTCAGCTGGTAATAACCATTTCACAGGTCTTCTGAGCTTATCAGATCCCCTTCCATCATTTATACACAGTTTTCTCTTCTCCTCAGGAACCTTACCTACACATACCCCTCTCCCTCTCACATGCGTTAACGTTATTCCTTGCCTCTCTGTCTTCCATTTACATTGCGCCAGGTTGATATCATCCGCGTAACGGACTGGTGTTGCTATTCCCACGGCTTCATAAAAAGGTGGCCTTATCCCATAGCACAGCCAACAATGTTCTGTAAGATTTGGATTTGTCCCATTTAACACGAAATAACTAACCTGTATTAATTTCCACAAAGATTCCTCCCCAAAGCTCTCATCCGAGGCTGGGACAGTTGGAGTTGCTGTTGTATCTCTTAAGTGGTTTGGAGTGCTTATGGCTAGGCTTTTGGTGTTACTCTTAGATTCTACCTTCAAAACTTGGTTAGGACCTACTGGCACAGGATCATTTTCAATCGGCTCCTTCTTAATAGTAATCAATCCACCTCTGTCCTTCCCTGTTTCAACGTACCAAAATCCCCAACTTCTCCCTACAAGCCAGCTAGGGTTCTGAAATTAGAGGACATTCAAGCTCCATGTCTTACAATCCCACACTGCAGTGTGAAATCTTCCCTGTTCATCAAAAGCATGCTCCACTTGTGGTCTGCATCCAATGGGATACCGAGCTACATTTAAATAAGGGTCGAGGGGCTCTCTAATCCATGTGGGGGCAATTGTCTCACAACCCCAGTATGCACAAAAATAGTGTCCTGGCTGATTGCAATACGATTTTCCGGGGTTGGATCTGGGACACATGTAAAACGATGGTGATTCTCTGTTACATGCTCCCTTTGCGTTAACTAGCTCACACAGTGTAACCAGAAAGCTAGGACCCCCCACCGTTATTGTGGTTCTCACAACCTATCAATCCCCTCAAGACAGTATCCATTTGAATGGTTGATGGGCCTGGTGACTGCAGTAATCTGATTCTGCCCGCCCTACAGCAATAGGTGCTAGAATCAAGATCACACAAAGGCATCACAGCCCTCTTTTGTGGGGGTTATTCTGCTGTTGTCTGGGTTCTGCAAGTGTTGGACTCTCAGGCTTGGATGGAGTATCTGCTGGCTCATCGGACTCTCCTGACAGCGGGATATACGGGTCACGGGGGAGTCCGATGATCCAATCCTGTGAACAGAAACTCACAGTTTTCATTAGTTTTATTCTGAAGATCTGGTTTGATAGACTTAAGTGGACACCATTTAACTCTGCCATCTTGCTTGACTGCGGCATACCCTCACCCTGTCAGGACTAGTTTCCACCCCTGTTCCCATTCTCCCAGCTCATTTCTAACTATAACTGACAGACCCTCTTCCATTGCTCGAATAGCCCAATGTTTTTGGGCAGGGCTATTCACCTCCTCCCCCCTGGGAAATTGGTTCAGTGCTAGCAAAGCAGCTGCTAAGAGGTGTGCCTGGTCTCCCAGGGGAATGGCGTTGGCAAAGCCTTCTGATTTGGCTAATACCTCCAATTTGGATTTTAAGGTCTGATTTGCTCATTCTGCTATGGCCTGTCCCGTGCTGTTATACGGGATGCCATGTGTGAGGGTGATGCCCCATTTCAGAGCAAATGCCTGGACTGATTTAGACACAAAATTTGGGCCGTTGTCTGTTTTGATCTGATTAGGGACACCAAGCCAATGTTGTCAGCCAATGTTGGATGGTTGCTTTGGAATCTGTCTTAAGATGCTGGGTAGCTACGATCACTCTACTGTAAGTGTCTACAGTGACTGCTAGCCATGTGTGGTAGGTTGAGAGAGGGCTTAGCTCTCCCTCCTCCACAGAGTAAGAAACCACAACTAGCCCAGTCGAAAGAGCAAGCTATGTATTTACAATCATATATGGAAAGCAGGTTATATATAACACACTATATACAGGTATTTACAATATATACACAGAAGTATACAGCAAAGAGAAATAACACGACAAAAATCCCTCCCTCGGGGAGGGATCCCCTCCTTGGAACCCCCTCTCTCCCCCCCTACCTCCCTTTTTCCCCAAAAAGGGGTTAGAGAGAGAGAAAGCCAAGTTACCGAGGAAAAGAGTTGTTAGTAAGCTTCAAAAGCCCATGCAGGATTAGTTTTTGCTTATCTGAAGGCCATCTCCAGCAGTTCGCAGAGAAGCAGGCAGGGAGAACAGGCTGAAACTCCAACTCCCCCAACTCCCAAACCGAACTGAACTGAGAAAAAAACAAAAAAATTCCAACTGCTCTACAATCTAAAGCTGCATTTTTTTGTCTATCCACCAATGAAATTCGTTTAGAATATCAGAATGTTTTGGTTCTAGTACCGAAAACATTTAGCCAGTGTCTCAGCACTGTTTGTTCTTAAAGGCACAGCCTCAAACGACCACACCATGCTCGAGGTTTCAGCAGCTGACAAAGCGTGAAGTCCGTCTGCCACAGTTCCGAGGCTTTAAGACCTCTGGGGTTGACTCCGCTGGACCACAGTGGTGCTTTCTGACAATGGGGACATGTAGCCACTACGTGTTTGGCATCAGTGGCTGAGATCCCACATCTCTTTGTTAGCGCTTTAGCTCCAATGTGGAGAGACTCGTGTAGCTGACGGGCGTCTCTGAGTGTCCACACTCCTCTTGCAGTGGCATCTGCTTTGTCATTGCCTGTTTGGAAGAATCCTTTAATTGGGTTGTGGCTGTTGACATGGATGACTGATATGGTACCCTTTCTAGCAAAGAGTGCTTCTTCCAGCATCAGGGCTGCTGTAGATGTTGGCACACTAGGGCCTGACATGGCTAAGCAGAGTTTGGCTACAAACATTGAATCAGTGACTATGTTGAGGTGTTCTGTTGGGAACAGTCCGCAGGCCAGTACTACAGCTGTCACTTCTAGTTGTTGGACTGAAAGGGCACAGTCAGTCATTTTGGTGCAGTGCCACTCCTCACCTGACTGCCATACTGCTGCTGCGGTTGAGGTTGTTGAAGATGCATCGGTGAAGACTGTTGGTCCTGGATGGGATTGGTCCATGATCTTCTGTGGGAGGTCGATGTTGACCACTGCTAGCATTTGAGTCCACGGGGGCTTTGCAGCGTACTGGACTTCTCCACCAAATCCTACAAGGGCTATGGCTAGGTACTCTGACATCGCCACCGATTGTGTTGGGAGCTGTTTGCAGAAGGGTAGATATATCCTGGTGGGTTCGATGCCTAGATGTCTCAGGGCAAGTTTCCTGCCTTTCATGATGAGGTTACCAAGGCACTTGACTCCTGGAGAAAATGCACGTGACGGTTTTCCCAGGACTATCCACTGTATGGGTTGAGCTTTGTCGGGGGGGCCTTGGGCTAGTGCCCCTACTCCCCCGCCCTCTGTGAAATGTACATACAGATCAAGCAGTGCATCCAGGTTCCACCTGGCTAGTGTGCATGATGATACCTGTTGCTCGATGAAGTCGAGGGAGGTCATTGCTTCCATTGTCAGGGTTTTTGGTTCCCATGGGTTCTTTCCTTTTAGAAGATCATAGAGGGGGACCATGGTTTCAGGAGAGATCAGAACAATGTTACAGAGCCACTGCAAGGATCCCAGTAGCTGTTACATGTCATGGAGTGTTTTGATGTCCTGACGGATTTTCACTTGGGGGGGGTTACGTAAGAGCTTGTGATTGTGTGGTAGGTTGAGAGAGGGCTTAGCTCTCCCTCCTCCACAGAGTAAGAAACCACAACTAGCCCAGTCGAAAGAGCAAGCTATATATTTACAAGCATATATGGAAAGCAGGTTATATATAACACAATATATACAGGTATTTACAATATATACATGGAAAATATACAGCAAAGAGAAATAACACAACAAAAATCCCTCCCCGAGGGAGGGATCCCCTCCTTGGAACCCCTTCTCTCCCCCCCTACCTCCCTTTTTCCCCAAAAAGGGGTTAGAGAGAGAGAAAGGCAAGTTACTAGGGAAAAGAGTTGTTAGTAAGCTTCAAAAGCCCATGCAGGATTAGTTTTTGCTTATGTGAAGGCCAACTCCAGCAGTTCGCAGAAGAAGCAGGCAGGGAGAACAGGCTGAAACCTCCAACTCCCCCAACTCCCAAACCGAACTGAACTGAGGAAAAAAAAATATTTCCAACTGCTTCACAATCTAAAGTTGAATTTTTGTTTTATCAACCAATGAAATTCGTTTAGAATATCAGAATGTTTTGGTTCTAGTACCGAAAACATTAGCCAGTGTGTTCCAGCAGTGTTTGTTCTTAAAGGCACAGCCTCAAACGACCACAGTCCACCCCTTTCTAAACAATTTCATTGGCTGTTCGTACTGTCCATCCAATCCAGAACAATATTTACAGTTTGTAAGTCAAGTTCATAGTCCGTTCCGGCTATACTCAGATGTAGATGATTCAGAAGTCCAAGAAAATCAAAAATCAAGAAAATGGAAAACAGTTTGTCTCTCTGCCGATGAAGCGAAGAAAAGGGAAACAGGGAAACAGGGACTCTCAGTTGACTCAGGGCTCTCAGGGTTCTCAGGGTTCGTGCACCGTAGATTCCTCAGGGACTCTTCCTTTGGACGCGATGTAGCTGTACAACAGTCTGACATTAAACTCTCTCAGCTAAAGTTAAATCTCTTTGTGGAATACACTGAATTTCACCATTCTCTTGCATTACCCAATAAGTGTGACCCGGACCTTCTGCTGAAACCACCCCTCGGACAGGTTTAGCCTCTCCTGAGGGTGAAAATACCCAAACAGTTTTACCTAACAGATTCTTTTCTCTAACAACAGGAACTCTATCACCTTCTACTTTCTGTAGCAGATCTGAATGTGCCGGTCCAGCTCGGTTCACTGAACCTCTACTATTCACCAGCCAGGTTGCTTGTGCTAAATGTTTTTCCCAGTTTCTCAAAGATCCACCTCCCATGGCTTTGAGAGTGGTCTTCAACAAACCGTTGTAGCGTTCAATCTTCCCTGCAGCTGGTGCATAGTAAGGAATGTGCAGTAGCTGAGTTGGCAGTGCATTGAACTATGAGTGCTGAGATTATGGGTTCAAATCCTGCAGTGGAACAGTGCCACGTCTGTGCTTCTTTGCCTTCTGTTTAATAACAAAACATGCCTTTGACACTTTTTTCTCCTGGTACAGTGCTACCAACAAATACACATTAGTTATCAGCAGCAGCAGGACTACACACACCAAGAAAATCAGCTTTGGATCCCAGCCATCACTCAAAATTACCCTTTCACCGACTGGAATCTTAAACTCTTTTATCTCAATAGGGAGTGTGCTAGATGTTACATTTCCGTATCTTTTCACCCAAAAGAATTTCAGGCACCGATCATACAGGAGCTGCATCTTGTACTTAAACCACAAATACATTTTTTGCATTATATATTTACCTATCTGATCGATAATCATACCCAGGCAATACTTGTAGATCAATACACTGAAGACCGAGAAGAGCAGACACTCTAAAAGCCAAAACACCTTCATGTTTGCTTGTCCGACTCAAGCAAGCAATAAATCAAACTAATTTGTCACCAAGCCCCACGCTGGGCGCCAATAATGTGGTAGGTTGAGAGAGGGCTTAGCTCTCCCTCCTCCCCAGAGGAAGAAACCACAACTAGCCCAGTCGAAAGAGCAAGCTATATATTTACAATCATATATGGAAAGCAGGTTATATATAACACACTATATACAGGTATTTACAGTATCACAGTATCACAGTATCACAGTTACTAAGGTTGGAAGAGACCCCAAGGATCATCAAGTCCAACCTGTTCCAACAGACCTCACAACTAGATCATGGCACCAAGTGCCACGTCCAATCTCCCCTTGAACACCTCCAGGGACGGCGACTCCACCCCCTCCCTGGGCAGCCCATTCCAATGACGAATGACTCGCTCAGTGAAGAACTTTTTCCTCACCTCGAGTCTAAACCTCCCCTGGCACAACTTAAGACTGTGTCCCCTTGTTCTGGTGCTGGTTGCCTGGGAGAAGAGACCAACCCCTTCCTGGCTACAACCACCTTTCAGGTAGTTGTAGAGGGCAACGAGGTCGCCTCTGATCCTTCTCTTCTCCAGGCTAAACAATCCCAGCTCCCTCAGCCTCTCCCCATAGGGCTTGTGCTCAAGGCCTCTCACCAGCCTTGTTGCCCTTCTCTGGACACATTCAAGTGTCTCGATGTCCTTCTTAAACTGAGGGGCCCAGAACTGGACACAGTACTCAAGGTGTGGCCTAACCAATGCAGAGTACAGGGGCACAATGACCTCCCTGCTCCTGCTGGCCACACTATTCCTAATACAAGCCAGGATGCCATTGGCCTTCTTGGCCACCTGGGCACACTGCTGGCTCATGTTTAGGCAGGTGTCAATCAGCACCCCCAGGTCCCTCTCTGTTTGGCAGCTCTCCAGCCACTCTGACCCCAGCCTGTAGCTCTGCATGGGGTTGCCTTGGCCAAAGTGCAGCACCCGGCACTTGGACTTATTAAATGCCATCCCATTGGACTCTGCCCATCTGTCCAGTCGGTCAAGGTCCCTCTGCAGAGCCTTTCTACCCTCTAACTGACTAACATCTGTTCCCAACTTGGTGTCATCTGCAAACTTGCTGATGACTGACTCAACCCCCTCATCCAGATCATCAATGAAGATGTTAAAGAGGATGGGGCCCAGCACTGATCCCTGGGGGACGCCACTGGTGACTGGCCGCCAGCCGGATGTGGCACCATTCACCACCACCCTCTGGGCTCGGCCCTCCAGCCAGCTCCCAACCCAGCACAGAATGTTGTGGTCCAAACCACGAGCTGACAGCTTAGCCAGCAGTTTACTGTGGGGGACGGTGTCAAAGGCCTTGCTGAAGTCCAGATAGACTACATCCACAGGCCTCCCCACATCCACCAGATGGGTCACCTGATCATAGAAGGAGATCAGGTTGGAGAGGCAGGACCTGCCCTTCCTAAATCCATGTTGGCTGGACCTGAGCCCTTGGCCATCCTTCAGGTGCGCAGTTATTGCCGCCAGGATAATCTGCTCCATCACTTTCCCTGGCACTGAGGTCAGGCTGACTGGTCTGTAGTTTCCAGGTTCCTCCATCCGTCCCTTCTTGTGGATGGGGACCACATTGGCCAGTTTCCAGTCACCTGGGACCTCTCCAGTGAGCCAGGACTGGAGGAAAATGATGGAGAGCGGCTTGGCCAGCTCATCTGCCAGCTCTCTCAGCACCCTAGGATGGATCCCATCCGGTCCCACGGACTTATGGGTGTCCAAGTGGCTCAGCAGGTCCCGGACTAATTCCTCATGGATTTCTGGGGCATCACACTGCTCCCCGACCCTATTACCCAGCTCAGGAGGCCACTCATCCTGGACTCCTACCTTGCTGTTAAACATTGAGGCAAAGAAGGCGTTCAGGACCTCAGCCTTTTCCTCATCTTTGGTCACCATGTTCCCCTCCAGGTCCAGTAAGGAGTGGAGGTTCTTCTTGCCCTTCTTTTTAGCGTTGATATATTTGTAAAATTGCTTTTTATTATCTTTCACAGAGGTGGCCAGCTTCAGTTCCAACTGGGCCTTTGCCTCTCTAATTTTATTCCTACATAGTCTAACCACTTCCTTAAACATACCTCGAGAAGCCTTCCCCTCCTTCCAAAGGTGATACAGCCTCTTTTTTTCCCTTAAATCCTTCAGGAGCTGCTTGTCCATCCAGGCCGGTCGCCTTCCCCTGCGCTCATCTTTCGGCACATGGGGACCGCCAGTTCCTGTGCCTTCAAGAGCTCCTGTTTGAAGTAGGTCCAACCCTCCTGGACCCCTCGGTTCATGAGGGTTGGTACCCAGGGAACTTTACAAATAAGTTTCTTAAAGAGGCTGAAGTTTGCCCTCCGGAAGTCCAAGGTGAAGGTTCTGTTGGTACTCCTCCCTATCTCCCTGCATATTGAAAACTTCACTATCTCGTGGTCACTGCACCCTAGGCAGCCTCCCACGGTCACATCTCCCACTAGCCCTTCCCTATTGGAGAGCAGCAAGTCAAGCAGAGCCTGTCCCCTGGTAGGCTCACTTAACAGCTGTGTCAGGAAGCAATCCTCTATCCGCTCCAGGAATCTTCTGGACTGCCTTCTCTCTGCTGAATTAAGTTCCCAGCAGATATCCGGCAGGTTGAAGTCCCCCATGAGGACAAGATCTGATGATCTTGAAACAGCCTCCAGTTGTTTATAGAATAATTCATCAGCCTCCTCATCCTGGTTGGGTGGTCTATAACAGACTCCAACCAGGATGTCAGATTTGTTGGGCTGCCCTCTGATTTTAACCCACAGGCTCTCAATTCCCTCATCTTCCACCTCGAGTTCTGAGGCAGAAAGTGTCTCCCTAATATACAAAGCCACCCCTCCTCCTCTCCTCCCTCGCCTATCCCTCCTAAAGAGCCTGTAGCCCCCCAGTGTAGCACTCCAATCGTGCCTGTTGTCCCACCATGTTTCTGAGATGGCAACTATATCATAGTTGCCCTGGTGGATTAGGACCTCCAGCTCATCTTGCTTATTGCCTAGGCTGCGTGCATTGGTGTACATGCACTGCAGCTGGGCTCCTGAGCTCTCAATTGACCCTACCTTGTGCCCTACTCTTACCTCTGCAGAGGGACCGATGTCTTCACCCACCCCCTTCAGACCTAGTTTAAAGCCCTCCTAATGAGCCCTGCCAACTCTAGTGCTAGGACTCTCTTGCCCCTTCTAGATAAATGCACCCCATCAGGACCCAGCAGGTCGGGTGCTGTAAAAGTTGCCCCATGATCAAAGAAACCAAAGTTCCTCCGCTGGCACCATTCCCTGAGCCACTTGTTGATGGTGTGGGTTCTCCCGTTCCTCTCAGTGTACTCCCCTGCCACTGAGGGAACTGAGCAGAACACCACTTGTGCGCCTGCCCCATCAATCAATTGTCCAAGGGCCCTGAACTCCTCCTTAATTGCCCTGGTGCCCTTCCTGTCGATCTCATCACTCCCAGCCTGTATTACCAGCAGAGGGTAATAGTCAGAGGGACTGATGAGCTTGGGGATTCCCCTTGCAATGTCCCTTACCTGCGCCCCAGGTAGAGAGCAGACCACCCTGTGGGATGGGTCGGGACGACATATGGGTCCCTCAGTACCCCCCAGGAGAGAGTCCCCAACAACTATAACCCTTCTCCTTTTCTTTGTGGAGCTGGTCGTTATAGCTGGTAGTGGCCGCTTGGCCTTAGGCTTGGCCTTAGGCTGCTCCCTGGAGCTGGTCGTTACAGCTGGCGGGGACCGCTTGGCCTTGGTCTCCCCTCTGGATGGCTGCTCCTCAGCCCTCTCATCCCCACCGCCCTCAGCCTGCAGGGCCTCATACTTATTATGCAATATATTACAATATATACACAGAAATACACAGCAAAGAGAAATAACACAACAAAAATCCCTCCCCGAGGGAGGGATCCCCTCCTTGGAACCCCCTCTCTCCCCCCCTACCTCCCTTTTTCCCCAAAAAGGGGTTAGAGAGAGAGAAAGGCAAGTTACTAAGGAAAAGAGTTGTTAGTAAGCTTCAAAAGCCCATGCAGGATTAGTTTTTGCTTATGTGAAGGCCAACTCCAGCAGTTCGCAGAAGAAACAGGCAGGGAGAACAGGCTGAAACCTCCAACTCCCCCAACTCCCAAACCGAACTGAACTGAGGAAAAAAAAATATTTCCAACTGCTTCACAATCTAAAGCTGCATTTTTGTTTATCAACCAATGAAATTCGTTTAGAATATCAGAATGTTTTGGTTCTAGTACCGAAAACATTAGCCAATGTGTTTCAGCAGTGTTTGTTCTTAAAGGCACAGCCTCAAACGACCACAGATCGCCACCCCCAAAAAGCTCACACATGGCCCTGTTTTGAATTTTGCGCTCACGATTTCAAACCCACTTGCTTTGAGAGTCTCTGAGACTGTTGACACCAGCAGGTCTACCTGGCTTCCTGATGGTGGGGCAATCAGAATGTCATCCATGTATTGAATGATGGTTATGGTTGGATCACTGCTCCGGACCGGTGCCAATGCCTGATCCACCGTGATCTGGCAGATGGTAGGCAAGCTGACCATTCCTTGAGGCAGCACTTTCCACTGGAAGCGTAGGTTGGGACGCTGGCTGTTTGGGAACACGACAGAAAAAGCAAACCGCTCCCTGTCCTCTTCATGCAGGGGTATTGAAAAGAAACAGTCCTTAATATCAATAACAGCACAAGGTTGTCCTTCTGGGATCATAGAGTTCACGGGCAGCAGTGTTTGGACAGGTCCCATTGGTTGGATTCTCTTATTTACCTCATGCAGGTCATGAAGGAGGCTAAAACCCTCACCAGATCATTTGGGTATTACAAAAACTGGGGTGTTCCACGGGCTGGTGGAAGGCTCTATGTGACCTTGTTGTAACTCACGGTCAACTATCTCAAGAAGAGCATCCATTCGAGGCTTGGATAGGGACCACTGCTCGACCCACACTGGGTCGGACGATTTCCACGTCAATCTGATTGGTGGGAGTGGGTACACAGCAGCGGCCCCTATGATAAATTTGTCACCCTCACCTTTAGCAGAGCTAGAGCGTCCCTCCCCAGCAGGGGAATGGCACACGGCAGGACATATGGAAAAAGGGTGATGGTTTTCTCCGATCCCTTTTCAGTGTAGAGTGTAATTGCTACCAATTGGGTGCTCCTCCGGGCTTGGGATACTCCCCCAACTCCACCCACCATGGGGGCTTTTTCCAATTTCCAATGTGGAGTCCAATTTGCCTCAGGGATGACTGTAACATCTGCTCCAGTATCAATCAAAAAGGGAACACTAATGGTGATGTCATTTGGGACATTGTAGAGGGAGCAAGTTCCCCACACTACTGGCGGACTGTCACATTTTACTGCCAGGGCCACCCTGGGGTCCCGCGGTGGTTCCTGCTGTCCCTGAAATGTAGGCAGGTTCAGCTGGGCTGCCAGTTGGGCCATTGGCTGGGCTACCAGTTGGGCCATCAGCTGGGCTGTTGGTTGGGCCATCAACTGGGCTGCTGGTTGGGCCATATAGTTGGCTGTTTCCCTCGAGGGCAACAGGTTCGGAAATGCCCTGCCCTGTCCAGGGTTGGCATAGTTGGGCCGCCCCATATTGCAAGTGGGAGGGGGCTGTGTGCAGCCCGGATACCCACTCCCCCTCCCGTTTCCCTGAACCTTGGATCTACACTCCTTAGCAAAATGTCCTTTCTTTCCGCAGGTCCAACACAGTCCCCTGCATGGGGGGGGTAGCATTGATGGGTCCCTTGGCTGAGGGCAGTTTGCCACAACATGGCCTGTCTGGCCGCATTTAAAACATGCCATCACATTGGCCACTGCAGCCACTGCTGCCTGGATCGGGGCCAAATGTTCTTTTACAACATGCTTAATCATGTCTGCAAGGGTCGCCCCTGCTGGCAGTGATCGTAAGATTTCTCTGGTCACTGAGTTGCTCTGCTGGCGTATGCATTCTGCTAAGAGCGGGCCTTTGGCCTCTGTGGGCAGGTCTGAGGAATCGACAGCTGCATGGAGGAGATCCACAAACCGCGGAAAGCTCTTGCTTTCACTCTGCTTTATTGTGGACCATGGCGGTGACTTGGCAATGGCCATAGAGACTGTGCGAATAGCCTCTCTAGCTGCACGGGTAGTTGCCATAACTTCAGGGACTCGCAGGCCTTGAGCCTGTGCCTGAGGGGTAACCATTGTTGGATCTGTACCCATTAGCCACTGCAGGTTAGAACCGTGGAGCGGGTGGTCTGGCCCAGCTATTAGGGCTAGCTGCCTTCCACAGTTATCCTCCCCCTCTTGCTTAAAAACAATCATTCCTGCCCCATCAGAAATCAATCTGCAGGTGTGCTTTATATCAAATGGAAGCATGTCATCTCCCCCGAAAATTCCATCTATGAGAGTGGAGACTATGGCAGAATTAAGCCCTTTGTCTGCAATTGCTTTAACAATCGCCTGCACATCCTTGGGATTTACTGGTGAGTAGACCCTTTGTCCCCCGTCAGTCACCTGGACCGGGAATGCTAGCTTATTAGCAGGAGCCCAGACAGCACATGTCATCTTTATTTTTCTCCAATCAGTGAGGGGAAGTTTTCCCCTTTGCAATTCCTCCTTGTTGTGGATGGGGATATTTTGTTTTTTCACTCTATCTCCGTTTCCTCCTCTTCTGAACTATACTCTGATGAGTACCACTCGTACCAGCTGGTGTCTGACACTTTCCACAAGCCAGAGCTCGACTGACTAGTTATGCTCCAGCCCCGCCTGCTACCGCTGGTATCCGATCCAGAGTCAGAACTTGAGTGACTAGTTGCTTCCGGGTCTCTGCCATTTAGTTGTGCTCCAGCCCCGCCTACTTCCGTTGTGGGTTGGCTGTTCCCTCCCCCTTGGGCCATCCTGCCTCCTGCTCAGGCTCTGGTCCCGCCCACGCCCCTTGTGAGCGGGTTTGTCCTTCCCTTGGCTACTAGAAAAACCTTATCTTTCCGTACAGCGTGCAATCTTCCGGCCGCCAGCCCCTAGCTATCCACATTTCCCCCCTCCTTATGCTTAACTAAATTAGTAAAAAAGAGATATAACAATCCTAAAAACTCTATTCCAGTGTTACATCCTTCCAGTGTTAGTACCTTATCATAGTCTTAAAAAAAAATGTCCTAAATCTACATAAAAAATATAAAACACTCTATGCCTAAATAAAAAAGACTAAAAAAATATAAAACTTTATTAAAAAGTTATAAAAATATATGCCATAGTTTCATAATAAAAAATATAAGGCACACTAGGCTAATAGTGTTCAGTGCACACTAGGCTAATAGTGTTCAGTGCACACTAGGCTAATAGTGTTCAGTGCATAGCTAAAAATAGCTAAAAAGTGCTAATCAGTGCTCTTCTACAACAACTGAAACTAGAAAAACCTTCTTTCCATACAGTGCACAATCTTCCGGCCGCCAGCCCCTAGCTATACACATAATACAAACCAGATTAATATAAAAACTCTCCTTCACTAATGTCCAATCTAAATACACCCTAGTTTGAAACCATTGTTTCTCATTATAGTGCTACAAGCCTTTAGAAACAGCTTCTCCCCCCTTTTCTTATAGGCACCCTTCAGACATTGAAATGTAGTTCTAAAGTGTGCTAGATATTTCTCCCAGTTTTTCAAAGACCCACCCGCCATGGCTTTGAGAGTAGTTTGTTTAGAACAATTGTTTGTTTTCCTTTTTACACCCAATAGTGATTTATTTATATTTTTCTACTTTTCTGCTCAAAATCCGCAGCTGAATTTTAAAGGCATAGCCTAAAACTACCACATAAAGTCTCCCTGAAACCTTCTCTCATTCAGTCTGTACAGTCCAAAGTCCCCTAGTCTGTCTGTAGGAGACGTGCTCCAGCTTTCTGATCATCTTTGCCACCTCCTCTGGACCTGCTCCAGCAGGCCATGTCCTTCCTGTGTTGAGGGTCCCAGGGCTGGTGAGGTCTCACCAGAGCAGAGTGGCAAAATTATCTCTGTTGATCTGCTGACCACACTTCTTTTGGTGCAGTCTGGGATGCCATTTCCTTTCTGGGATGCAAGTGCACATGGCTGGTTCATGTCCAGCTTCTTGTCCAACCCCCCCCCAGTCCCTATCTGTAGGCTGCTCTCAATTTCATCCTCCCCCAGCCTGCATTAATATTGAGGGTTGCCTTGATCCAGGTGAGAAACCTTGCACTTCATTTGAGGTTCTCTTGAGCCCACTTCTTCATCCTGTCCAGATCCTCCGGATTGCACCCATGTTGTCCTTCCTTCTTATCAACCACACCACTCAGCTTGGTATCATCTGCAAACTTGCTGAGTGCGCCTCAGTCTCACCAGGAAAGTTATGACGTAGTTGCCATCACAGAGACGTGGTGGGATAGCTCACATGACTGGAGCACTGCAATTGATGGCTACAGGCTCTTCAGGAGAGATAGGCAAGGAAGAAGGGGTGGAGGGGTGGCCCTGTACATCAGGGAGGCACTAGATGCCATTGAGCTGGAGATTAGGGATGATCAGGTTGAATGCTTGTGGGCAAGAATTAGAGGGAAGACCGGCAGGGCAGACATCCTGGTTGGAGTCTGTTATAGACCACCCAACCAGGAGGATGATGTTGACGAAGCATTCTATAGACAGCTTAAGGCTGTCACAAGATCTCCTGACCTTGTCCTTATGGGTGACTTCAACCTGCCTGTCATCTGCTGGGATCTCAACACAGCAGAGAGGAGACAGTCTAGGAGGTTCTTAGAATGCATGGAGGACAGCTTCTTATCCCAGGTGCTGCGTGAGCCTACCAGGGGCAAGGCTATGCTTGACCTCCTCTTCACCAGCAGGGAAGGGCTGGTGGGGATGTGGTGGTCGGAGGCTGTTTAGGGGCCAGCGACCACGAGATGATTGAATTTTCGGTATTTGGTCAAACTAAGAGGGGCAGCAAGAAGACCTCCACTCTGGACTGCCGGAGGGCGGACTTCAGGTTGCTCAAGGAAATAATTGAGAGGGTTCCTTGGGAGAAAGCCCTTAAAAATAAAGGGGCCCAGGAGGGCTGGACCTGCTTCAAGAAAGAACTGATGAAGGCTCAGGAGCAGGCTGTGCCAATGTGCTGGAAGAGGAGCCGCCGGGGCAGACGGCCAGCCTGGCTGTGTAATGAACTTTTAACAGAACTAAGGGAAAAAAAGAGGGTGTATCACCTTTGGAAGAAAGGTGAGGCAACCCATGGAATGTTTAAAGAGGCTGCTAGGGCATGTAGGAAGAAAATTAGGGAGGCAAAAGCACATTTGGAACTTAAACTGGCCTCTGATGTGAAGGACAACAAAAAGTCCTTCTATAAATATATTAATAGCAAGAGGAAGGGCAGGGACAACCTCCACTCCTTGGTTGACATGGAGGGAAATGTTGTATCACAGGATGAGGAAAAGGCAGAGGTACTTAACACCTTCTTTACCTCAATTTTTACTAGCGGGAAAGAACGTCTACCAGACAGCTGGCCTGCAGAGCTGGCAGAGGGAGCCAGGGAACTGCATAGTTTCCCTGTGTTCCATGAGCAAGTGATAGGAGCTCTCCTCAGCAGCTTAGACCCCCCACAAGTCCATGGGACCAGATGGGATCCATCCTAGGGTGCTGAGAGAGCTGGCAGATGTGCTGGGCAAGCCACTCTCCATCATTTTTCATCAGTCCTGCCTCACTGGAGAGATCCCAGATGACTGGAAGCTGGCCAGCGTGGTACCCATCCACAAGAAGGGCCGGTTGGATGAGCCAGGGAATTACAGGCCTGTCAGCCTGACCTCAGTGCCAGGCAAGATTATGGAACAGGTCATCCTGAGTGCAATCACACAGCACTTAGAGGATGGCCAAGGGATCAGGCCCAGCCAGCATGGGTTTAGGAAGGGCAGGTCCTGCCTGACCAACCTGATCTCCTTCTATGATCAGGTGACCCGCCTGGTGGATGTGGGGAGGCCTGTGGATGTAGTCTACCTGGACCTCAGCAAGGCCTTTGACACCGTTCCCCATAGCAAACTCCTGGCCAAGCTGTCAGCCCATGGCTTGGATGGGAGCACACTGCGATGGGTTAGGAACTGGCTGGAGGGCCAAGCCCAGAGAGTGGTGGTGAATGGTGCCACATCCAGCTGGCAGCCAGTCACCAGTGGTGTGCCCCAGGGATCAGTACTGGGCCCCATGCTCTTTAACATCTTTATTGATGATCTGGACGAGAGCATCGAGTCCATCATCAGTAAATTTGCTGATGACACCATGCTGGGGGCAGGAGTTGATCTGCTGGAGGGTTGAGAGGCTCTGCAGAGGGACCTGCACAGGCTGGACAGATGGGCAGAGGCCAAGAGCATGAGATTGAACACATCCAAGTGCCAGGTTCTGCACATTGGCCACAACAACCCCATGCAGAGCTTCAAGCTGGGGTCAGAGTGGCTGGAGAGCAGTCAGGCTGAGAGGGACCTGGGGGTGGTGGTCGACGGTAGACTGAACATGAGCCTGCAGTGTGCCCAGGCAGCTAAGAGGGCCAATGGCATCCTGGCCTGCATCAGGAAGAGTGTGGCCAGCAGGAGCAGGGAGGTCATTCTGCCCCTGTACACTGCACTGGTTAGGCCGCACCTCGAGTACTGTGTCCAGTTCTGGGCCCCTCAGTTTAGGAAGGAGGTTGACTTGCTGGAACGAGTCCAGAGAAGAGCAACAAAGTTGGTGAGGGGTTTGGAACATAAGCCCTATGAGGAGAGGCTGAGGGAGCTGGGGTTGCTTAGCCTGGAGAAGAGAAGACTCAGGGGTGACCTTATTACTCTCTACAACTACCTGAAGGGAGGTTGTAGACAGACGGATGTTGGTCTCTTCTCCCAGGCAACCAGTACCAGAACAAGAGGACACAGTCTCAGGCTGCACCAGGGGAGATTCAGGCTAGATGTTAGGAAAAAGTTCTATACAGAAAGAGTGATTGCCCATTGGAATGGGCTGCCTGGGGAGGTGGTGGAGTCGCCATCACTGGAGGTTTTCAGGAGAAGACTTGATGGGGTGCTTGGTGCCGTGGGTTAGTTGTTTGGGTGGTGTTGGATTGGTTGATGGGTTGGACGCGATGATCTTGAAGGTCTCTTCCAACCTGGTTTATTCTATGTATTCTATGTATCTGTGTCACTGATGAAAATACTGAACAGCACTGGTCCAAATATGTCTGAGACATCTCCATGGCATACAGTCATAGAATCAAAAGCTGGTTCAAAATTATTAAACTGAGTCTGGCTGGGATGGATTTCTTTGTCCTGAGAGCAGCCCAGGTGCTGCTGTGCTTGGTGCTGGTGGCTGAAGCAGTGCTGAGAACCCCCTGATGGAACTGCTGATGATCAGTACCAGTGGAACATCAAGGCCTTCTCTGCTTCTCACTCTGCTCTTATGGTGTCACTGGTGCCTGAGCAGGTGATGGGTTAGGAGCAGAACAAAAGCTCATGGCAAGTTTCGGTACTGTGACATGAGGTGT
This sequence comes from Dryobates pubescens, assembly GCF_014839835.1. Taxonomy (NCBI): domain Eukaryota; kingdom Metazoa; phylum Chordata; class Aves; order Piciformes; family Picidae; genus Dryobates; species Dryobates pubescens. Next base: position 410,047 of record NW_026530684.1, read on the forward strand.
GGCTGAGCAGCAGGGGCAGCAAGAGGTGTGAGTCCCCAGTACTTGGGCGTGAGTGCAGAGTGGTCAGGGGCCATCATGGGGGCACCCTGGGACTCAGGAGCTGCCCGGCCCTGCGTGGCAATCATAGCAATAAGTGGTGTGAGCAATCTGGCAATATAAACTTAGAGCTTGACATGGTGGTAGGCCATGCTCAGAATAAGCATAGAAGTAGCTAGGAGTTTAGCAAAATAGTGCTGTGCTTGCAGTGTGTAACTAAAGCAAGGTACTGGTAGCTATAAACAGAGAGTTATCTGGGAACGGGAGGCACACGTCGATCAACAGCCTCGTGTGGTGTTAGCAGTTCAACCAATAACGTATGACAGTAGGTTGTGGGGGTGCCTGTGGAGAACCAGTGAAGCTGTGCCAATGATGCTCTGCCAGTCCATAGACACTGTAGAGGTTCCCTTAATAAAGGAACAATATTAGATCATATTGGTCATCCGTATTGATTCCATTTTCCATCCTCAACAGCCCTGTGTTTGTGATGCTGAAGGAGCAGCCCCTGCAGCCCTGTCTGGAGCACTCTGGGGTGGGAGTGGCTGAGGGGCACTGCAGGGATGTTCCCGGGCACAGTGCCAGGAGGAAACCACAACTTCCTGCTTGGGTACTGCAGGGTGAGCGCAGCAGCCGGTGCTGCGAGGTCACATGGGCTGTGGTTTGTGCACCTGCAGCTCCAGCTTCTGATGTGCCTGTGGGGAATAACTGCCCCTTGGTCACACACTGAGAGTCAGGGACATGGCTCAGCCTCAGGACGCAGGTCTGCTGCCAGGGCATGGACATGTCCCAGCCCCAGATCCTGACAAGGACCTCCCTGTGGGGCTGTGCAGGGAGTGATTGGCCAGCAGCACTCCTGGGATGGAGATCTTGCCCTGGCCAAGGACCTTTCCCAGCTGCTGCTACCAGCACAGTGGAGGCTGGAGGAGGGGCAGGGGCTGTTCCCTTCCCATCCTGACACAGAGCCTGCAGCAGCCCCATGTTTGCCACAACTTAGGGGCAGCTTCACATTTGCCTCTTGGCTGCTTGGATGAGCCTAGGGTAGGAGATGCTCAGTGCTGCCAGTGCACACAGTGGGGTGCAAGGGGCAACAGAGCCATTTCCCCTCCACAGCCAGACTGGCCTATGGCAATCCCCCACCACAGCCACTTTGGCACCTGCAGCAGGACACCTCTGTCCCTCATATATGGTCATGAATGGCACTGGAGAAGTTCATTGGAGGGCTGAGCTGTGTTGGAGGGCAGATAGCTGCTGATAGTGTCTCAAAAGGAGCTGCTGCTTCGCTTGGCTCCTCCTGCAGCTGCCTCTCTCTCCTGCAGAGATATTTCACCCTCCCATCATACCCATCCCTCTGAGTCCCCAGGACCTGTGCCAGCAGGGCAGGAGGCTCAGGATGAGGACAGAAGGACTCCTGTTGCCTTGGGTGCTGTGGCTGCTCCCCTGGGTGCAGCTGTGCATGGGTAAGTGCTGCATCCCTTGTCCCATAGCCTGAGGATGGTGGGCACCATTGGGAAACCTCAGGGAATGGAGTTTCTTTGCATGTGACACTGAGAAGTCAAGGAGAAGGTTCTCCAGTCAACTGAGTCTGTGCCTTTTCCTGTGCCTGGCTGAGTGGGAGAGGGAGCTGTGGGGCTGAGGGCACAGGGCTGTACAGAGCATGCTGGGCTGGGGAGGAGAGGGCTCCCTGTGCAGGGCCAGGTGCCTCTGGGCAAGTGCTGTTGTGTTAAGAGGAGGTGCACAGGCTGTGGGGTAGGTAATGGTACAGCAGGTCTTCTGCTGGGCACCCTCAGCCATTTGCAGCCTGTGGGGGCAACAGGCAACCCCTAAAGCCCCAGGGACAACCCCATAGCATGAGGACTCCTATCCTGGTGCCTGTGACACACCCTGGGCAGGGCACACCTCCAAACCTGTGGTCTGGGGCTCAGAACTCTCCTGACTGTTCCCATGTCTGCATTTGAAGGAGCTGCAGAGCTGAGGCTGGAGAATAGTGGCAAACGCTGTGCTGGGAGAGTGGAGGTGAAGCATCAGGGACAGTGGGGAACTGTGTGTGGTTTCTTCTGGGACATGAATGATGCTGCAGTGGTTTGTAGGCAGCTTGGCTGTGGATCTGCTCTTGAAGCTCATTGGCTTGCACACTTTGGGCCAGGATCTGGCCCCATTTGGATGTCACATGTTAACTGTGTTGGCACCGAGTCTGCCCTGTCCGACTGCCCACACAGAGGATGGGGTCAGCATGACTGTCTTCACTTTTGGGATGTTGGAGTGACCTGTTCAGGTACTGGGCTGGTCTATTCCTCTTCTTTGTGACTGGGATGGGGGAAGGCACCTGGAGAAGGGCCCAGTGTGGCACTGCTGAGCTGGGAGCTGTCCTTGCTGACTTCCCTGGGTACTGAGGAAAGCCCAGTGGGAACTGGCACTGCCTGATCTTGTTGTGGCTCAGCCCACCCTTGGTCAGTGCCAGAGGTTGGATGATGAATGCCCACTTGGTGCTGCAGTCAGTTGCATCTCCTGTTCACACCACAGCTGTCTGGCAGCACCAAAGGTCTCCCCATGCCAGAGGCACCGAGAGTAGCTCACATGGCCACCAACAGCCCAGGGATGAGCTGGCCCTTTTTGGTTGTCCCCTGATAGAAATGAGTCCCCAAAGCAGAGTGGCTGTTAAGAGAGGAGGATCACTGGGCCTGAGCAGAAGAACAGGGTCACCCATGGTCTCCTCATCCCTTTCCTAGGAGCCAGCCCACAAAGATGACCTCGTGCAGGCAGCGCTGAGCTGCTGCCCAGCCTCTGCTGCCTGGCTCAGCCTCTGGCTGTCCTGTGCCAGCAGGGACTGCAGTGCTTGTTGCCTTTCCTTGGTGCCTGTTCTTGCACTGGGATTTCAGATCAACTCAGGGGACTCCTTTGCCTGCTCTTTTGCTCTCTGCAGACCTAGTGATGGGGATGTGTGAGCCTGGCAGTGCTCTCTGGTCCCAGCTGAGGACACCATTCCTGGGCCTCTGTCACAGTTGGGGTGGAGGGGAGGAATGGCAGGGAGGTCCTGGTTTGTTTGTGCCATCAACACCCAATGAGAGCTGCTGAAGCGCTTGTGGTGCTCACTACTTGTAGTATCCTTGGCTATGAGATGGGATTTGGGCATCTAAATTTTCAAGGGCTCTGGGAACTCACAGGGGTCTGTCTTTGCTCCAGGGTTTGTCCAGCTGGTTGGAGGGGACAGCCCCTGCTCAGGACGTGTGGAGATCAATGATGGGAATGAGTGGAAAACTGTCTGTGACTCAAACTTTGATCTCAAAGCTGCCAACGTGGTCTGCAGGGAGTTCCAGTGTGGCATAGCCCTGTCTGTGCCTGGGGTAGCTCCTTTTGGAGAAGGAGTTGGTCCCATGTGGGACAGAGAGCTGCAATGTGTGGGGAATGAATCTCTTCTTGTCTCTTGCCCCAGGGGATCCCCCAGGAAGCAGCCCTGCACCCATGCAGATGGTGCTGGAGTTACCTGCACACGTAAGGACTCAGGGTGGGGTGCTGGACACTGAGAGTGTGCTGGGGAGGAGGAGCAGGGCCTGTGCTGGGCTGGGTGTGAGGGCAGGAGTGGGGATGTGGTTACGTACAGCCCTAAACTCAGGCAGGAGGAGGAGGATGGGAGGCTGTCCCTCGGGCCTGGCCTGCAGCTCTGGAGGTGCAAGAGCACCAAGCCAGCCTTTTGCATTTCTCTGTCCCAGAGTTCACAGGGTTCAGGCTGGTGAATGGCAGCACAACATGTGAGGGGAGGGTGGAGGTTGATGTGCAGGGGACCTGGGGCACCCTCTGTGACTCCCGCTGGGACCTCTTGGACGCCCATGTTCTCTGTCATCACCTCAACTGCGGCTTTGCTGAGTCCATTCCTGAAGGAGGGCATTTTGGGAGAGGCACTGGCCCAGTCTGGAGAGACTCATTCCACTGTGATGGGACTGAAGCCCACCTGGGCCAGTGCCCAGTGACCACCCTGGGGGCCTCTCTGTGCTCTCATGAGAAGGACGCTGCTGTTATTTGCTCAGGTGAGTGCTGGAAACATGCTGGGAGAGCTGCAGTTTGGCCTTGCATGAGGGAGACCAGGTGAGCTGCAAGGACCTGGAAGGCTGCCAGGGGCCTGAGATGTGCTGCAGGCTGCTGGGCTCCTTGATGCCACCAAGGGCTGGTCCATGGCTGCTCTCCCCAGGCCCAGCTGGCTCCGGCTCCCTGCGGCTGGTGGGGGGAGGGAGCCGGTGCGACGGACGAGTGGAGATCTGGCAGCGTGGGACGTGGGGCAGGGTCCTGGATGAGCAATGGGACCTGCGAGAGGCCAGTGTGGTGTGCCGGCAGCTGCGGTGTGGAGACGCAGAGGCAGCCTACAACCCCCCAAAGCCTCAGAGAGGGCTGGGACCTGTGGGGCTGCGAGGGGTGCGGTGCGCAGGGCACGAGGCCAGCCTGCAACTCTGCAACACCTCCCTGGCTGAGAGCCCACTGGCAGCTGAGAGCCCACTGTCAGCAGAGATTGCAGAGGACGTGGGGGTCACCTGCTGGGGTGAGTGGCACTGCAGTGCTCCCCAGGCTCTGGGCTGGCTGGGCACCAGCCCCTGACAGCAGCTGGGCTTTCTTCCCACTGCAGGGAGCTGGCAGGTGTGGCTGGCCAAGGGGCCTGGGCGCTGCGCCGGAAGAGTGGAGATCTACTACCAGGGCAGCTGGGGCAGCGTCTGCGATGACGGCTGGGACCTGCCCGATGCCAGTGTCGTTTGCCACCAGCTGGGCTGTGGAGGGGCAGTGAAGGCAGTTGGCTCTGCTCACTTTGGGGAAGGCTCTGGGCAGATCTGGCTGGATGGTGTCAACTGCTCTGGGGCCGAAGCTGCTCTCTGGGACTGCCTGGCTGAGCCCTGGGGGCAGCATGACTGTGGGCACAAAGAGGATGCAGGAGTCATCTGCTCAGGTATGTGCTGGGAGTCCAGTGCCTGGGCAGGCCAGGAAGAGGGCAGAGCTGGAAATGACCAAGGCTGTTCTTGCTGTCTCTGATCCCCTGCCCAAGCCCACCCTGGGGATGCCCTCAGTGCCAAAAGGGGCCCCGGGAAGCTCAGCTTTCCCTGAGGGTGAATGGGGAGGGGAGGGCAGGGCTGTCTGTCCATCTGAGCCTTTTTTCTGCCTGTAGGTTCAAGGGGAACTTGCTGGCAGTGACTTTGGCTGAGGGCCTGGGAGGTGCAGGGCTGTTCCTGCTCCCAGAGCCCTAGACCAGCCTGGTGCCATCTGGGGCCTTTCTTGCTTATTGCTCTCTACAACTACCTGAAGGGAGGTTGTAGCCAGGTGGGGGTTGGTCTCTTCTCCCAGGCAACCAGCACCAGAACAAGAGGACACAGTCTCAAGCTGCACCAGGGAAGGTTTAGGCTGGATGTTAGGAAGAAATTCTTCACAGAAAGAGTGATTTGCCATTGGAATGTGCTGCCCAGGGCAGGGGTGGAGTTACCATCACTGGAGGTGTTTAAGAAGAGACTGGATGGGGTGCTTGGTGCCATGGTTTAGTTGATCAGATGGTGTTGGGTGATAGGTTGGACTCGATGATCTGAAGGTCTTTTCCAACCTGGTTAATTCTATTCTATTCTATTCTATTCTATTCTATTCTATTCTATTCTATTCTATTCTATTCTATTCTATTCTTCCCAGAGTTCATGGCCCTGAGGCTGGAGAACAGCAGCAACTGCTCCGGGCGCCTGCAGGTTTTCTACAATGGGACCTGGGGCAGCATTTGCTCCAACTCAATGCCTCCCGAAACTGTGTCCCTGGCATGCAAGGAGCTGGGCTGCGGGGACACAGGGGTCCTGGAAATACACCTGCCCTCTGCTAGGGCGTCTGGTCCCGCCTGGCTGGATAGAGTGGAGTGTGGGGAGAGAAACAGCTCCTTCTGGCAGTGTCCCTCTGCTCCCTGGGATCTGCAGTCATGCGATGAGCTGCACTACGAGACCCACATCATCTGCAATGGTAATTCTGAGCTGATGCAGAGTTAGGTCGGGCCGGCGCCCAGTTCCTAGTGGTGTCCCCCGGGGCTCAGTACTGGGGCCTGTCTTGTTTAATGTCTTTATCAATGATCTGGATGAGGAGATTGAGTGCACCCTCTGTAAGTTTGCAGATGACATCAATCTGGGTGGCCATGTCAATCTGCTAGAGGACAGGGAAGCTTTGCAGCAGGGTCCAGAGAGGTGAGACCCATAGGCCAAAGCTAACTGTATGAAGTTTAACAAGGCCAAGTGCCGGGTCCTCCACCTGGGTCACAATAACCCCACGGTTAGCTACACACCTGGGGACATGTGATTGGAAAGCTGCAGCTCAGAGAGGGACTAGGGGTGTTGATTGGCAGTCATTGAACATGAGTAAGCAGTGCCCAGGTGGCCAAGAAAGCCAGTGGCTTCCTGGCTTGGATTAGAGACACAGTGGGCAGCAGGGACAGAGAGGTGATTACCTCCCTGTACTTGGCATTGGTGAGGCCACACCTCGAGTGTTGTGTTCAGTTCTGGCACCCTCGCTCCAGGAAGGACATTGAGGGGCTGGAGAGTGTCCAGAGAAGGGCAGAGAGGCTGGAGAAGGGCCTGGAGCACCTGGGCTAGAGGGAACTGGAACTGGGGGTGTTCAGGCTGGAGAAGAGAAGGCTGAGGAGAGACCTTATTGCTCTCTAGAGCTCCCTGAGGGAAGTTTCAGTGAGGAGGGGGCAGCCTCTTCTCCTTGGTGTCAAATGACAGGAGTAGAGGAAATGATTCCAAGCTGCACCAGGGGAAGCTCAGGCTGGATGTAGGAAATATTTCTTCACAGAGTGGGTTCCCAGACATTAGAACAGGCTGCCCAGGGCAGCAGTGGTGTCACCATCCCTGGAGGTGTTATGCAGCCTGTGGACTTGACGCTTAGGTTTAGGATTGGCCCTAAACTAGGTCGAGGGTTGGACTAGATGAGTTTGGAGGTCTCTTCCAACCAGATGTTTTCTGTGATTCTGTCTCCTGCCATGAGGGAGGGGGCAGGGGGAGGCAGGAGCAGAGCTCATCCCCACTCTGATGCACAAACCCCTTGCAGCAGCCCTTTCACCACAGCATTTCCTTCTGCAGGGTCACAGCCAGGACCATCTCCTGACCTGGGAGCCCCATGCCCAGACTCCAGGAGCTGCACAGGTAGCTGCTCCTCTGCCCTCTCACCTGGTAGGGCTCTGCCTGCTGCCCTGCTGCCCTGGCAGGGCTCTGCCTTCTCCAGACAGGGAGAAGATTCGTGCCGTGGGAGGAGAGCACAGGTGCTCGGGCAGAGTGGAGGTCTGGATGCAGGGCTCCTGGGGCACAGTGTGTGACGACTCCTGGGACAGGCAGGATGCAGAGGTGGCCTGCAGGCAGCTGGGCTGTGGCCCTGCAGTGTCTGCCCTGGGCGAGGCTGCCTTTGGGGAGGGGACAGGCCCCATCTGGCTGGAGCAGGTGGAGTGCCAAGGCACAGAGTCATCTCTGCAGGACTGCTGGGCCCGGCCTGGAGACAGTGGAGTCTGTCGGCACAAGGAGGATGCTGGTGTGAACTGCTCAGGTGAGCAGAGGGGCTGGGACCCCTCCCCGGGGTAGGGGAAAGGATCTGGGGAAAGCATTTTCCCTATTGGTTCCCTTCATGGCCCCAGTGAGAGCAAGGCCATGGCAGCCTGGTGCCAAGAGTGCAGCAGCTGCTGTGTGGAGGTTCTCCAGGCACTGTGGGCAGAGCCATCTCCTGGGCTCTTTATGCCATCTTGGGCACAGCCTGAATCAGGGCTTTGGGCTCTGTCTTGTCCGCTCTGCGCAGCCCCACAGGAGGGGCAGCTCTGCGGTTCTGGGGGGATGTTTCAGGGATGTTCCCACGTGCACACACACAAATGGTGTGTCAGAGAGGAGGCTCCCTGGTACTTGCATACTCACCCTCTCAACCCAGATCTTCTCCCCTGCAGATGCACCTAGGAGAGAAGCACCAACTCCCCGAGCAGGTAACCTCTCCTCCCTGCCAGCACTGCATCAGTCCAGGGCCAGGCTGTGACCCCCAGCTGGAGGGAACTGGCTCCTTGCTGGGCTGTGAAACTCCCCAAAGCAGGCACTGGGTAGTGGTGGGGCACTGGGGAGAGCTGTCCCTTCCCCACTAGGCTGGGAGCCTCCCCTTCACTCACACCCAGGCTTATCTACCTTCAGGGTAATGGTGTAAGGACTGAGGTGTGCTGGCCACACATCTGTCCTTGGCCTGATGCTGCCCTTGTTGTGCTCCTGCCCATGCAGATCCCACTGGGGGCAGTGTTTCAGTGCCTGTCATCATCTGCATCATCCTGGGAGCCCTTCTCTTTCTACTCCTGGCCCTCCTGGCTGGGCAAGTGCAAAGCATGAGGGCTGGGCTCAGAGGTGGGTCCTTACCCCATGGTCCTGGGGAAGATGCCTTCTGGCAAGGCCAGAGGTGCTGTGGGGCACCACTGAGTGGAACAGGCAGAGAAGGAGACAAGAATCTGTGCTGCTGGCTGCCCATATTCTGCCCATTGATTACCTGGGCTTGAGCAACCAGCAGCAAGAAGCAGAGAGATCCCAGAGATCTGTGGAGTTAAGGATAGGCTGGGGAGAGAAATGGCAGAGCTGGGTGATAGGGGAGAGGACAAACAGATGGGGATGTGCCACTGGCAGTGCTCTGGGCAGCATGCAGAAGCCTCCAAGTCAGAGAAGATGCCAGGAGGAGCAGGGGGCAGCAGAGGCCATTTATGTAGTTTCAGACATTCAGGCTGTTCCTCCACACACCCCCCACTCCCCTCCCCCCCACCCCCCGAAGTTGCCCTGGCAGGGATTGTGCTGTAGATCCACGAAACAAGAGAGGGGCAGCAGCAGGGGGAGAGGAAAGGTGGGAGCTTCCTCCAGCACCAGGCACCCGGCCCAGGGCCCAGAGGGGCACAAGGGATATCTCTGAAGGGAACATGCAAGGGTGTTGCTGCCCCAGGTCACCTCCATGGGGACACTACCGCCACTGAAGAAGTGCCAGTGGTGACAGAACACCACAGCAGCCCTGTGGGGACAGCCCTGGGCTGGTCCAGGGGAACAGGGCTAGAGGAGCAGAGTGAGGTCCTGACCCTGCCTGCCCATCCCTGTGCTAGTCCTGACTCTGTCTGCAGGTTCCCGGACCACCTGGGGGGCCTTCCCTGAGGCCTTGTATGAGGAGATTGGTTCCAGCCTGGAATGGGAGAAGCAGGCAAGGTTCAGTGGCTCAGGTGAGTTTGTGTCCCTCATGGGGGGCACATCTGCATGGCTCTTTTCTCTGGTCCCCACTTAGGGATAACTACTACAGGCCCCTGTCACTGGGAAGAGGGCTCAGGAGCTGTGCCTGGGCAAAAAGCTTCCCCCTCACCAGTTCTGCCTGCCCTAACCAGGAGCAGGCCCTCTCCACCTGCCCCTGCACCCTGGGTTGCACCTGAGGGCTGAGGGTAGGGGCTGTCCCAGGGCAGCTCTGGAGCCCCTTTGAGACAGGGTTTGTCCAGGGCAGCAGGATGAGTCCTGAGCTCTCCTCTTCACTCAGCCCTGGCTCACTGAGTCCCACATCCCCAACAGCACTGACCACAGCCAGGTCACCAGAGAGTACCTCCATGACTCTCACTGCACCTCTCTCCAGGCTCCTATTCAGAGGGCTTCATGCCCAAACTGCAGCCCTGCGCTTTGGGCACGGGTTCCTCTGCAGTTTGGGCGGGTCTGGGGTCAGCACCAGGTAATGGGGGGCAGGAAGGGGTTGATCTCTGCTCCCTGCAGACATGTGAAGAACAGTGGTGTCACTGAGTGTCACTGTAGCTGTTTGGGAGGACCTGGGCAGGGCTGTCCTGCGATGCTGCCAACACTAATGTCTGAGCCCCATGTCTGTGCATATTCTTCTGTCCACTGCTCTGCAGGATGTGTCTTCTCACTGTCACCAGCTCCTCTCTCCTTTCAGATCTCTCTGTCCTGCCTGGAGGTGACCCAGCAGATGGCTACGATGAAGCCAGGGAGATTTCTGACCTTGGGGAGGGAGACTGGGAAATGCCCAGGGAGACAGAGGGAGCAGGGCCCAGGGATGCACCTGGAGGTGAGAGGGGAAGAGAACTCTGTTGGTTCCAGGGGTGCCATCCCTGGTGCTGGGTGAATCACTGCCAGGCTGAGATCCCAAGCTCCTGGCATGGGGAAACCTGCCCCAGGAGTTCTCCTTAGGATGTGTGGGTGGGAGAGGGAGCTGAAGTTCTCAGGCATAGCGAGGGAAAGGGAGAAAGGTGATACCCAGAGCAGGAGGGGCACCTCTGGGGCCAGTGTACAGTGACTGCCTTGCTGCTTGCAGGGGCAAACCTGCACTCACAGAGCAGTGCAGAGGCTCCTGGAGCTGGGACACTCCTGGAGCTGTCCCCGGAGAGCACAAGCTGTGACAATGCTGAAGAGATGTCTCCTGTACATCCCCCTGAGGACACACAGCTGTGACACCACAGCTCAGGGCAAGAGGGTCCCTGAGCCCTTCAGTTCCCAGCAGTAGCAGGAGCAGCAGGGCAGCACTTCTGCTTTTCCTCCCCTGCTTTGACACCTCCACACTGGTTCTGAATAAAAGCCCTTGGAGGGTTGTTGCAGAGCTGGTGCTGTGTGCCTGGGGGCCAGGTTGTCTGCCTGAGCTGCCTGAGAGCAGCAGAGCACAAAGAGATGGTGGTGGGGAAGGGACACGTTCTGGGGACAGCAGGCTTAGGGTCATGCTGTGGGGCTGTGAGAGCCCCTGGTTCCTGGGCAATATTCCTACAAAGACATTTCTGTCCTGCCAAAGACAGGTCCCAGCAGTAATGGTTCTCTGCAAGGTCCTGTGATGTACCACTTCCTTACCCCATCACTCCCAAAGTGCAGAGTGCACAGGGACTGGTGTTTACCTTCTGATGGCTCTGCCAGTCCTCCCTCTCCATGAGCTGTTCCTGCTGCCTTGGGCCCTCACAGACCCCAGCAATCCTGTCACAGCCTGAAAGCTGCCTCCTTCTTGGGCAGGGCTCTGAGGACCCATGGCAGACCCAGGACCCTTCCTCTCCCTGTGTCCTTGTCCTGGATGATGAGCTCAGCACCCTGGTGGGCCCTGCTGGGGACATAGGTCTGCATCCAGGTCTCAGGAGTCAGTTCCCAGGGCAAACAGAGCTGCAGAGTTGCATCTGCCTTGGGCTGCCATATGTGCTCTAAGCTTATGGCAATCACTCCTCCTTGCTGGGGGGCGACAGAGGTCTCTGCAGTGCCAGGAGGGACAGCAGGGACCCAGCAGGCCCAGGAAGGGAGGCTGGAGAGTGATTCCTGCACCCTCAGTAAAAAACCTTGGCCTGGCTCTAGTGGAGCACCCAAAGACCTCTTACGCTTCTGAGTTGAACAAGAAGAGAAATCCATCTGTGCACCTGTGAGCTGAGGGCTGGCTGCTTAATGGCTGGGGCTGCAGGAGCTGGTGGATGGGTCCCAGCATCAGGGCTGGCAGTGGGAATGATGGGGTGGCAAAGGCTGTCTGTGTGAGGATGATCCTGTAGACAAGACACTCAGTGGCTTCCATTGCCTCCTGCCAGTCTCAGGGCTGATGGGAGGACTGACACCTGCTCCCTGATGCCCCTTCTCCCCAGCTTCCCAGGACTGCTGTTACTTTCAGAGGAGCTCTGGCTTTGGTGGCACATCCCAGAGCTCTGCAGCTCCTTGTGGCAGGTCCTGGGGAGAGTTGGGAATGGGCTGAGCTTGTCTGGAAACTGGAGATGAACATCAAGTTCCTCAGTTGGAGCAGGAAGTGTGTGGGCTAATAGCACTGTGCTCAAGGTGCAGAGCCAGGACTCGCTGGGGAGACACCAGGTATGGAAGGTGCAGCAGAGAAGCTTGGTCTGATCCCTTACTCCCTGGACACATGGGGAAGCTGCTGGGGACCCTTATCACAGGGCAGCTCCTCACATCACTCATTTCCAGTGCTGGCTGCTCAGCCTGGCTTTGGGGTGGCACATGGCCAGCTCCATCCTCCAGGACATCTCTGTGACATAGAACCATAGAATGATAGAATGGACTGGGGTGGAAGGGACCTCTGAAGTTATCTAGTCCACGGCCACTGCAGTAAGCATCTACATCCCCAACTACATCAGGTTATTCAGAGTCCCACCAAGCCTCACCTTGAATGTCTCCAGGCATGGGGCCTCCACCACATCCCTGGGCAACCTGTTTCAGTGCTCCACCACCCTCAGAGTAAAGAATTTCTTTCTAATGTCCAATCTAAATGTACTCTGCCCTAGTTTAAAACCATTGTCCTATCACTACAATCCTTTGAAAACAGACCCTCCACAGCTTCTTGTATCCCCCTTCAGATACTGAAATGCTGCTGTAAGTTCTCCCCAGAGCCTTCTCTTCTCCAGACAGAAGAGCCCCAAGTCCCTCAGCCTGTCTTTGTAGAAGAGGTGCTCCAGCCTTTGTGGATCACCTTTGGACTCTATCAGGTCCATAGCTGGACACATTACTCCTGGCGAAGCATCACCTTTTCATGCAGCCCAGGTTGTCATTGCCCTTCTGGGCTGCAAGTGCCTATTGCTGGGTCATGTCCAGCTTCCCTTCCACTGACATCCCCAAGACCTTTCCTGCAGGGCTGCTCTCTACCGTATCAGTTTCCAGCCTGGACTGATACCAAGAATTACGTCGATGCAGGTGCAGGCCTTTGCCCTCTGCCTTGTGAACCTCATGAGTTTCTCCTGAGCCTACTTTTCCATCCTGGGGCCCTCTAGATGACCTCCTGGCCTTCATTCCTGTCAGCTGCACCACTCAGCTTGGTGTCATCAGCAAACTTGCTAAGGGTGCTTCAATCTTACTGTCTGTAGCATTGATGAAGCTATTGAACAGCACCTGGAGTACTGTGTCCAGCTGTGGAGCCCTCAATACAGGAAAGACATAGAACCAGTGGGGAGTGTTAGTGATAGGTTGAGGGACAATGGCTTCAAACTAGAGAAGAGTAGATTTAGATTAGATGTTAGGCACAAGTTCTTTATCATGAAGGTAGTGGAACACTGGAACAGGTTCCCTCAGAAGGTATATGAGGCCCCATCCCTGGAGATGTTCAAGGTGAGGCTCAACAGGGCTCTGGGAAACCCGATCTAGTTGAGGATGTCCCTGCTGACTGCAGACAGGGTTGGACTAGATGACCGACTGGACAGATGGGCAGAGCCCAACAGGATGGCATTCAACAAGTCCAAGTGCTGGGTGCTGCACTTTGGCCACAGCAACCCCATGCAGAGCTACAGGCTGGGGTCAGAATGGCTGAGAGCTGACAGAGAGGGACCTGGGGGTGCTGACCGACAGCCGCCTAAACATGAGCCAGCAGTGTGCCCAGGGGGCCAAGAGGGCCAATGGCATCCTGGCCTGCATTAGGAATAGTGTGGCCAGCAGGAGCAGGGAGGTCATTGTGCCCCTGTACTCTGCATTGGTTAGGCCACACCTTGAGTACTGTGTCCAGTTCTGGGCCTCTCAGTTTAAGAAGGACATCGAGACACTTGAAGGTGTCCAGAGAAGGGCAACAAGGCTGGGGAGAGGCCTTGAGCACAGCCCTGTGAGGAGAGGCTGAGGGAGCTGGGGTTGTTTAGCCTGGAGAAGAGGAGGCTCAGGGGAGACCTCATTGCTCTCCACAACTACATGAAGGGTGGTTGTAGCCAGGAAGGGGTTGGTCTCGTCTCTCTAGCAACCAGCCCCAGAACAAGAGGACACAGTCTCAAACTGTGCCAGGGGAAGTTTAGGCTCAATGTGAGGAGAAAGTTCTTCACCGAGAGAGTCATTAGTCATTGAAATGTGCTGCCCAGGGAGGTGGTGGAGTCACCGTCCCTGGAGGTGTTCAAGAGGGGATTGGATGTGGCACTTGGTGCCATGGTCTAGTCATGAGGTCTGTGGAGACAGGTTGGACTCCATGATCCTCAAGGTCTCTTCCAACCTTAGTGATACTGTGATACCTTTGGAAGTCCCTTCCAACCCAGGTCATTCTATGATTCTGTGGTTCCAATATGGACCCAGCTGCATCCCTCAGGACATCTCCATATCATACACTCAAAGAATCACTGACTGCCTCGGGTTGGAAGGGAACTATTCCAATGCCCTTCAGTGATTCAAATTTCCCTGCTGGCTCCTGTTCATTCAGGAGCCCCTGGCTCATCTCCAGAGGACTTTAAGTGTACTGCTGTCTACCACATCATTCCTCAGCCTGGACTGATATTGAGGATTACCCCAATCCAAGTGCTGGTCCTTGCCCTGCATCTTATTTAGCCTCATGGGGGTCTCCTGAACCCTCTTTTCCAACCTTTTTAGGTCCCTCTAGATGGCATCCTGTCCTTCATTCTTGTCAGCTGCACCAGTCAGCATTGTGTCATCTGCAGACTTGCTGAGGGTGCCTCAGTCTCACTGTCTGCATCATTGATGAAGATATTGAACAGCACTGGTCCCAGTACAGACCCATCACAGAAATGCAGTCTGGTTTGGGTTGGAAGGGACCTTTACATGTCCTCTAGTCCAATACCTTTCAGTGATTCATTCAGAGTTTTCCCTTGGCCCTATTCCCTCAATATCAATATCAATATTTAAACCTATTTATATTTTAATAAGTATTTAGGCCAGCTTTCACATCAGGGGAACTGCAGGGCAAATGGCAGAGCAGGGACCTACCCCATTGCCTTTCTTCAGGGGACTTACAGGATCTCAGCAAGGTGTTTGTTCCTTTTTCATGTGACAGCCCCATCATAATGCTTCACCCACTGGGAGAGACATGGAATAGCTGGCAGTGGTGGCAGGGCAGGACATTCCCATGTCCTACTCTCTACAGAAATCCCCATCTACATGAAACTGAGGAGCCTCTGCTGAGATGTGCCCCAAAAGCAACAAATGCCCAGGATGGGGCTGAAATAGGGCCCAGGAAGGAGTCTCAGGGTTGTTTTTGCTGTTACTGCCCTGGACAACCCCCTAAGAACCTCCTGACACTCCAAAGATTTCCCTGATAGTCTTCCCTCTGAGATTACCCAGAAAGCCTCAAGAGTGCCGTGAGACCCTCACCAAAGACCTTACTGATCTGGGCACATAGATCCATCCTCAGGCCTCGGAAAGAGGTGCCCCCAAAATTTGGGCATTTTGGGCAGTAATGTCTACCAAAATAAGACAAGATTCTGTTAATTTGAGGGTTTTAGCATTACAACTGGGCAAGGGACAAAGGAAGGGGGCATTTAGCCCAGGGAAACTGTTATAAGTGGTTTGTGATTTGTGTTACAAAATACAATATTCATGGTGGCAGGACATTTGACTTGTTTTGAGAGCAGAGGGTAAAATGTTCAGACTGTTTGGACTTCAAAGAGGAGCCTTATACAAATCTTCCCAGGGCCATGGAAGGTTTACCTTAGATAAGGCAGACCCAACCTCAGCTGTGCCTGTGTGAGGCCTCTCTGTGCTTGTGTGAGAAGATGAACGTCATCTGCGACCCCCCACCACAAGGAAGGGTCACACTCAAGAAGCCCAGGAATTTGCTAGAACTCAGCATCATATCCCTGCCTTCTATTAAGCATAAGTGTGCATATGGAGATGAAGTAGCTATATAAAGAAAAGGTGGTAACTGTAAGGTGCTTTTGGCAGAGACTGGAGGTGGCTTTGTGGGGAGTCGCTGCAGCCCAGCGTGTCGCTTGCTTTCCCTTGCTTCTATTTTTTTAATGAAACAACTCAGACAAGAAACTTACACATTTTCTTGTGAGTCCCCTTCATAACAGAAACCCAGAGTACTGGGGAGAAAGCATACAAATCCCAGCAAAGCTCAGTCCAGCTTCAGTGGCAGTGATAGCTGTGCTGACTCATCACTGTTAATTATTCTCATCATCACTAATTGGTGTTTAGGGGAGAGTGGGGTGTTTGTTCCTGCTGGAGCCCCCAGAGTCTGAGAAAACAGGGTGGAAATGAGATGATTTGGGTTCAATCTGCTGGAAAAGGTCCCCCATGAGGGTCATGTTTACCCTGACAGTGCTGGGGTCAGTGCTCTTCTGTGTCCCCTGGCATAGGCTGGTCACTGGCATGGATGCACGTGCTGGCTGATCTGCAGCAGAAGCTCTTGCTGCAGCCGATGCAGGTGTAGGGCTTCTCAGCTGTGCAGACATGGAGGTGTTTGGCCAGGGTGGCACTATGTCTGAAGCTCTTGCCACAGTCAGTACAGTGGCACAGCTTCTCCCCAGTGTGGATGAGTGGTGCTGCATGAGGGTAGAGATGGAGCTGAAGCTCTGCTTGAAGTCAGTGCAAAGCACTCTCACCTGTGTGGATTTAGTGGTGCTGGTTGAGGTTAGAAATCTGGCTGAAGCTCTTAATGAAGTCAGAACAGACATATGGCCTCTTACCGGTGTGCCTCCCCAGATCTGAGTGCTTGCCCTACCCATTCTGGGTCAGCAATCCCTTTTTGGTCCTTCAGCTGCCTGAATCGGGCTGCAGAAGCATTTGTCCCATCACCTACACAGGGGCTGAGGTCAGGCTGACCAGCCTACAGTTCTCCCAGTCCTCCTTCCTGTGTTGTCCTGGTTTGGGCTGGGAAAGAATTTGGGGGCAGCCTGTTGAATCTACTGATGAATATTTGATACCATGCTGATGGCATGCCAGCTTTGTAATGAAAGGGCTTCTGATGGGGTTTCCACCAGCTTTCTGTGGATCTGATTCCTTCCAGCAGGCCCAAGACTTCCAGTAGAATTTCCATTGGCCCTCCACCAGCCCTGATGCATTCCAGCAGACCTGATACTTTAGATGAGAATTATCCTAGATTCCCAGTGTCCTGCTGGGGATTAGAGAATGTAGAAATTTAGGAATGAAACTTAATTTGAAACAGCAGTTTGACACAAACCTTAACAGAAACTTTATAAGGAAATACTTGGTTTACTCAGGAGCTAAGAACTTTTGCATAATCTTTCCTCAATACTGCATTTATAGTCCAGAAATTGTGAGGTGCATGTGCCATAATGAGGAAATAAAACATGGTGCCGACCACATGGCACTCTGCCATGAAAGGGTCCTGGTGCCTTGTGGGAAACTTTTAGAGGCCTTTGCCTCTCAGTCCAGGAGGTGTGTTGCATGAGAAGGACCTCCCACTTGGGGGAAAAGCCTTGCTGCCGAGGTTCACAGGGCACAGCAAAGCAGCCTCTCAGCGAGGAGGAGGTGACTCTCTCTGTGGCTCGTGGGGTTTGACTGGGACAGCTGCCAGTCCAGAAGAAGCAGCGTCCCAGCTTGGGGGCTGTAGCAGTCAAGGACGGGTGTTGTGCACGGGCTACCGCAGTTCCCTCGCTTGGCAATGGATCAGGCAATGGCTGGCACCATCCACGGGACACGGCGTATGGTCTGTGGGGCTGGCATGCAGTATGGCATCGCCCACAGCCAGGCAATGGCTGTGTGCCAGGCAAGCAGTGGCGGTCTGCAGCAAAGACCTTGAGTACTGTATCCAGTTCTGGGCCCCTCAGTTTAAGAAGGACATTGAAACACTTGAACATGTCCAGAGAAGGGTAACAAGGCTGGGGAGAGGCCTTGAGCACAGCTGTGGCAGTTTGAGGCTATGCCTTTAAGAAAGGGGCACACTGGCTAAATGTTTATAAAATATTTTGGTATTCTAAACGAATTTCATTGGTAGGATTGTGGGAGGAGAGATTGGACCCAGGGGAGTTGGGAACTTTCTCTCAGTCTTCCTTCCTTCGCTGCCCCTTTCGGCTGGATCTGCTTCTGGGCTTCTTGCCAAGAGATAAGAACTAACTCACTCCCTGTAACAGGCCTGTCCGCTTCTTCCCCTGTCCTGCTAACCATCCTCGTCTCCTCTTCTACCTCTTTGGGGGAAAAGGGAGGTAGGGGGTGAAGGGGGGCACGGGGGGAAGCCCCCTCTGTGGGGGGTCTGGTTTCTGGTTGAGTTCATTGGCTGTATATTCCTGTATATATTGTAAAATACCTGTATTTGTTGTGTTACATAGAATCTGTTTCCTTGTAAAACATACTCTCATTTCTCCGACTGGGTTTAGCCATGGTCTCTTTCTCAGTGGGGGAGGGAAAGCAGAGCCTTTCCTTTCAAACCACCACAACAGCCCTGTGAGGACAGGCTGAGGGAGCTGGGATTGTTTAGCCTGGAGAAGAGAAGGATCAGGGGTGACCTCATTGCCCTCTACAACTACCTGAAAGGTGGTTGTAGACAGGAAGGGGTTGGTCTCTTCTCCCAGGCAACCAGTACCAGAACAAGGGGACACAGTCTCAAGCTGTGCCAGGGGAGGTTTAGACTCGAAGTGAGGAAAAAGTTCTTCACTGAGTGAGTCATTTGTCATTGGAATGGGCTGCCCAGGGAGGTGATGGAGTCGCCGTCCCTGGAGGTGTTCAAGGGGAGATTGGACGTGGCACTTGGTGCCATGGTCTAGTCGTGAGGTCTGTTGGGACAGGTTGGACTTGATGATCCTTGGGGTCTCTTCCAACCTTAGTTATACTGTGATACTGTGAAAGAGCTTGGGAACACTGATTTGAGCCCCGAGCAAAGCAGACCTTTGACAACACAGTGCATAAGGCAAACACAAGCACGACCACGGGCACAGGCAGCGGTACTTCTTTACCAAAACAACTCCTGTCTAACACTTGCCACAATGAATACTGGCCCTATGAGAATCTTTTGTAAGCAGAATAATTACCAATGAGGTGATGTTTTGCCAAATACAGTATAAGTGTACATCTTGAACGAGGCAAGCACAAGTATAACATGTGAACGTTGTTTACCACAGAGGTGGAAAGCATGCTGTGGTGGTTCAGGCTGGATGCCGCCGCACAAGCCACACCTGTGATGTCCCAGAGGGTCCAGCCCAGTGGGTGGGCACAGGAAGCCAGGTATTTCATCCCTGCTCCCTGATAAGACATCAGTGGGGGTCCTGCACTTCCTCCTTCTTCCCTCACCGCTGCCTGGTAATGGGGTGAGCTCCCTCGTGGCCTCTCCTGGGCCTGGCTGGGGCAGGGAGAAAGAGCCCTGGGCGGTTTGGGTGTACCCTCAGGTGAGGGTGAGATGTTTCTGGGTATGCTTTGGGTGCTCTCTTTCATCACTGTGCTTCTCTGTAAAATTTTCACTGCTTTTCCATTTAAACTTTCCACCACTTTTGCAATCCGTTTGTCTGAGCCTTTTCTTTTGCACATGGTAGGAGAATCGGCTTTTCAACCCACCACACATGCCCAGGCAGGTTGCTTACCTGCACTCAGTGGTGCCTTGCCCCTTTGTCAATTTGGTGCCAAAAATTCCCCCCACTCCAGAAGGGAGGGGGAAGAGGGGGTTTGAGCCAAACATGTAGGGACATGTTCTGGCAGTATTTGGGGCATAATTCTGGACATAAGCATCGTTCATCACAGGTAACCCCCAGTTTTGTCCAGGGGAGATCTTGTCTTGTTTATAAATTGTGAATGTATGTAAATATTGCATATTTTGTCCATATTCACTGAATTTAGTATTTTAGATTGTAGTTTTGCTTGTAAATATAGCTTCATTTGCTTTCCATCTGAGCCAGCCTGGCAATTTTATGCTGGGGGGGTGAATTTCAACACACCACTTTATATTAATTGGTGTCCATCATGGGGCATTGCCAATTGATTGGTTAATTAGTGCCCAGAATAAGGAAGCCAAAACAAACCTGTGGAACTCGGTGAAGGCAATGTTTGGGGGTGTTGGTGATTATTGCCTGGGTCTTGTTGACCATGGGAGATATGGTAACCTCAGTGCTTCCTGTCTAGGTCAAGATCACAGTTTGTATCTAATTGAGAAAATTTTGCAGCTAAATCTCCCTGATGGTAGTGTTGCTCTTCCTCACTAGCTTTACTCTTAGGTATGTGAGTGTCAGCGAGCCTTACTTTCACTGGAATTTTTCTCAATGGAAGCAGAGATGTCTTGCCACAGATCAGCAGTCCAAAGAAGTTTTCCTCTCCTCTGCCAACCATTCTTTTTCCAGTCCTTTAGCTAACCCCACAAAGCATTGGCTACCATCCATGAATCAGTGTAGAGATAAAGCTTTGGCCTTCTCTCACATTCTTCTTGCTTCTGCAACTTGGCATGTTGGATCCACACTTGCAGACTTCCCTCTCCACTTGTTCTCAACCAGATGACAGGAACCATCTGTGAACAAAGCATATTTCTTTGGATCATCAGAAAGGTCATTGTAAGGAAGAGCTTCCTCAGCAAGAGTTATTCTCTCCTCTGGAAGTTTTGTGCAGTTTATGATCACCTCCACCAGACCAGGCCTTTAAAGATTTCCCATTCAAGGCCAATGGCATCCTGGCCTGCATTAGGAATAGTGTGGCCAGCAGGAGCAGGGAGGTCATTGTGCCCCTGTACTCTGCATTGGTTAGGCCACACCTTGAGTACTGTGTCCAGTTCTGGGCCTCTCAGTTTAAGAAGGACATCGAGACACTTGAAGGTGTCCAGAGAAGGGCAACAAGGCTGGGGAGAGGCCTTGAGCACAGCCCTGTGAGGAGAGGCTGAGGGAGCTGGGGTTGTTTAGCCTGGAGAAGAGGAGGCTCAGGGGAGACCTCATTGCTCTCCACAACTACATGAAGGGTGGTTGTAGCCAGGAAGGGGTTGGTCTCGTCTCTCTAGCAACCAGCCCCAGAACAAGAGGACACAGTCTCAAACTGTGCCAGGGGAAGTTTAGGCTCAATGTGAGGAGAAAGTTCTTCACCGAGAGAGTCATTAGTCATTGAAATGTGCTGCCCAGGGAGGTGGTGGAGTCACCGTCCCTGGAGGTGTTCAAGAGGGGATTGGATGTGGCACTTGGTGCCATGGTCTAGTCATGAGGTCTGTGGAGACAGGTTGGACTCCATGATCCTCAAGGTCTCTTCCAACCTTAGTGATACTGTGATACCTTTGGAAGTCCCTTCCAACCCAGGTCATTCTATGATTCTGTGGTTCCAATATGGACCCAGCTGCATCCCTCAGGACATCTCCATATCATACACTCAAAGAATCACTGACTGCCTCGGGTTGGAAGGGAACTATTCCAATGCCCTTCAGTGATTCAAATTTCCCTGCTGGCTCCTGTTCATTCAGGAGCCCCTGGCTCATCTCCAGAGGACTTTAAGTGTACTGCTGTCTACCACATCATTCCTCAGCCTGGACTGATATTGAGGATTACCCCAATCCAAGTGCTGGTCCTTGCCCTGCATCTTATTTAGCCTCATGGGGGTCTCCTGAACCCTCTTTTCCAACCTTTTTAGGTCCCTCTAGATGGCATCCTGTCCTTCATTCTTGTCAGCTGCACCAGTCAGCTTTGTGTCATCTGCAGACTTGATGAGGGTATTATTGATGAGAAGGTGTGGTGAAGAGAAAGTTCTTCACTGAGAGAGTCATTAGTCATTGGAATGGGCTGCCTGGGGTGGTACTTCCTCTGGAAGTTTTGTGCAGTCAGTGCCTTCTGGCCAATTTATGATCACCTCCACCAGACCAGGCCTTTCAAGATTTCCCATCCGAGCTCTCTGTGTTATCAGAGCCACCCACTTAGACCATGTGGCATCTGCAGCATGATGTGGTGAAGAACTTTTATCTTTGAGCATCCAATTTAGAATTGGTGATCTGGGAGCTAAAAGAAGTTGTGACTCAGTTCCAATTACTTCAGAAGCAGCTTTTACTCTTTCATTAAGCAGCCAGTATCGCTTTCTCTGTTGGAGTATAATTTGCCTCCGAGCCTTTGTAGCCACAACTCCAGAAACTAAGAGGATGTCCGTGTGTCTCACCTGGAGCTCTTTGCCACAGGCACCAGGTTGGACCATTCTCACTTGCAGCAGTGTACAGGATGTTCTTGATGCCTGGACCAGTTTGGACAGGTCCCAGACCCACTGCTTGAACTGCCTCTTGCTTTATCTGGTCAAAGGCTGCTTGTTGTTCAGGTCCCCAATGGAAACTGTTCCTCTTTCGAGTCACATCATACAGAGGAATGTGCTGTCTCCAAAATCCCACTGTCCCCAAGAAACGTAGAATTTCCTTCTTATTGATGGGATTTGCCATGGTAGACACTTTATCACATCGACTGGAGTATGACGACAAGCACCCTGCCACCGCACTCCCAGAAACTGGATCTCTCTGGCAGGTCTTTTCACCTTGATGGCCAAATCAGTTTTCAAGAGAATGTCAATGATTTTGTTACCTTTCTCGAAGACTTCTTCAGCAGTTTTACCCCAGATGATGATATCATCGATGAACTGAATATGTTCAGGAGCTCCACCTTTCTCCAAAGCATCATAGATGCCATGACACATGGTTGAACTGTGAATCCAGCCCTGGGACACACGATTAAAGGTGTACTGGGTGCCCCTCCAGGTAAAGGCAAACTAAGGCCTGTATTCCTCTGCTATGGGAATAGAGAAGAAATTGTTAGCAATGTCTATGGTAGCATCAAGAATAGTGTGGCCAGCAGGAGCAGGGAAGTCATTGTGCCTCTGCCAGAGACTGAATTAGTTTTGCTTGCCTTATTCTATCAGGAGTTCAGATGGCCTTTGTGCCTTTTATTCCTTATTCCTAAGGCTGAATTGCATCAGATCTTTCATTTGCAAAATTACTCAGCACAAATATCTGTTTACAACTTCATGCAGGCTTCTTTCAGCTCAGAGAAAATGGTTTTTGAACACATATGCATTCACATCTGTGTCTGAAGCTCTCCACCAGTTCTCATGGATAGAAATCCAGATTTTCAAGTAATACAAGCAAGACCAGCAGACCCCACAAGCTTAAAAGAATGTTTACTTAGATTATAGGATGCTAATTTTACCAGTGAAATGGAAACTGTAATATAAACCACTATGAACACAGGCATTTACTTCGCAGGAGAAGTAGATACCTGTGGAGCAGACCATAGACCTTATTAACCTTAATTATAAGCCCTTAGAGTGCCCTAAATTCTTAGTTCGTGAAGTATAAAATGCTGACCTGTAGGAGTTGTAGACTTATGTGCAAAATTATTTGAAAATGCAAATTGGAGTGATAAGAGAAACATTTATCCATGTCTGATGAATTCTTCGCTGCTTCTGTCTCTATGGACATATATTCCCTGGTGTCTACCACTAGCACCTTGCCCACTTGCAGTCCATGAACTTGTCGAAGTACTCTAGGGGGTCAGATGGAGGCTAATCTTCAGACCAATCCACAGAAATATACATGGCAGTGCCTTGGTGAAATGTCACCCCAGTTAGAAGAGCGGAGGACCTTCAAGTCCTTCCTAGCACGTAAATGGGTATCCTGCAGACCTACTTGTGCCTGTTTGACAATGACTCGGTACTACCTGGCTGTATTTTAGCTCTCTTTGGAAAGTGTCTCACTTGTGATCTTCATTTTCCAATTGTCTATGAGGCGTTTTCAGTGGCTGTGCTGCAACGTTTGGGTCTTTTAATTAATTGAAACTCAAAATACAAGATGGCAATGAACTGCAAGAACATGATTATATTGAAGCAAAGAAATGGTGGAGAACTTTTAGTCTGTCTTGATTCCAGTGGTTTCTATGCAATGAATACTGTTGACTTCTCAATGCTCCCCGTACCAGAAATGCTGAGATGAAGACTGGTGCCACGGGCTGTGGTTTCTCAGCCTATGGAAAGTGGTTCTCTGTATTGGTATCAATGGATTCCAAGATCTTTCCATACAAAACACACAGATGGGGTACATGTCTTCACTGGAACTGATCCTGCTGTTGTAAAGTGTTTGGAAAATTGTTTGACAAGTACTGCTTGTGTCTTTTCACTTTGCTTAGCTCTTTTGTTAAAGTGGCTTCAACAGGCAAGGATTTCTGGATCATAAATTGCAGTGAGTTGATAGTTCTCTGTTAAGGGGAGACAGAAAACAACCAGTGACGTTAAGATTTACTGCTGTGGTGAAGGCACATTATGCCCAGATATCAACTCTTGTCCCAGCATGTGGACAAGTTCCCCCTCCTTCAGGAGGAAGACAAAAGCCAAGGCATTAGCCAAGCCAGCACGCACCCAGTGCATGCGGTGCTCGTGCAAATACCAAGTATGGCATAATTCTAGCTTCATGCTTTCTATAGGCTGGAGCCAGTTGTCTATGAGAGTGCCCATTGGTCAAGCCCAGTCTCGAGGAATCTATAAGTATCACCCCAGTTGGTAAACAAGTTGCCCCCTCTTTCACTTTGTCTCTGTGCTTGCTCGAGAGAACAACTCTCAAGCCACAGCCTCTGCCATTGAGTTTATTGTTATTAGCTTCTGTCATACCTGCACACATACTGAAAGCCTCTGCATCGTGAGAAGCAATTGTGAGGATCGTCTCCACAGGGAGGACCTTCGCTGAGCCCGAGAAGCCCAGCGTCGCCACAGCCAGTCGTACCGACCGGGAGAGCCCACCATGCCCCTGCAGGACTGGACCAGCCCCCGAGGGTAAGACCTGCCCAGCTGCCGGGGAGAAAGGACTTGATCGAGACCGAGTCCACAGATGCCTAGCCCCGCCGTAGCGGGAGAGGAGCCACCACGTGTGCTGCTCTGAGCCCTGTAAACCTCAGGGAAGACCAAAGCATTGTTTGTGCCTATACTGCACCGAACCCAGGACGACTTCGAGCGTCCCGCTGTTCCTTTAAGCTCAGTAAACAAGAATCCGCCGCCTAACACAGCCACATTCTCTCCCCTAGGCTATTTACACCAGCCCCAAGAATCACTGTAGCTGGACCGACCCCATAGCTTTGGCCGCTGTCGTTGTCCGACCTCTGAGCCCGCCTACCAGCAACCATCGCCCCATCCTGCCATGCGAGCCGACTCCGAGGGCCAACCCCAACCAGGACCGGTCCCTGTTGTCTGGAGGGAATCGACCGAGTCCTAGAGGGAACCTGCTTCCGCGCTAAGCCCAGGTTCCATTATTCCCTCTCCACTGCTGTGGAGAGAGAAGATAGTAACCCAATGCCGCCGCCCAACTCGACTAGGAACCAGTCCAGCGACAGTAGTCTGCCGGACTGCCACCTTGCTACAAACAACAGCTACAGAGTATCTTCCACATGCTTTCCATCCACTAGCACTCAGTTCAAAGTCTCCCCATCTAGCAGAGCAATCGCTGATGCCTAGAAAGAGTGTAACATTGCTGTATATAGCCAGGAGCCACCCACGTCCCGCCGAGTAGCCATCTAGTGGCCAAGCGGCAGACCTGCACCCTTTGTTATATAAATACAGAAATAGTCTGTGGATAATTCAATTAAGTTCTAATCATAACACTAAGCCACTTATGGAGTGTATTTCACGAACATGCACTAGAACATGTATGTAAGTTGGTGCTTCATTGGTTATTAATAATTTTATAATAAAAATAATATTTGCATAATTCATATTTCGTATGCATAAATTTAATAACCTCTTCACAACAACTGCCTATGATTTCTTTGCCAATTGGGTACTTCAGTGTAGCAAATATCAAAAACCAATCAGGAATTGTGAAGAGGTGGCACCAGTCAGGAGTGCATTTGATGTGAAAGTTGACTGTAGTGCTGGAGTTTTACACAGGGAGCATTTGTGTGATCCTTTGGTGGATACTCCTGACGTTGAGAACAGATCAAAGTGCAGGACCTGGAACTTTACAGTCTTCTCCAGCTGAACACAATACAGTTCACACCAAAGCAGGAAGGACAGGAAAAGGAAATGGTATCAACTAATACACCAGTTTAGTGATGTTATAATAATGTTGGGTGGGGGTTGTTTGGGGTGACCATTTACACACTGTGGTAATTTTGTGTGTGGTCTAGATTGCTCAAACAGTGTTCCCAAATGGATCCATCTGAAACTCACCTAAACACAGCATGAGATCCTCGAGACAGACAGGCTGACTTTTTTTTTTTGTCTTGGTTGGTTTTGTTTTTGGTTGTTTCTTTAGGCCCAGGCTATAAGGAATGAGTCCACCTGTGGTGCAGACCTCGTGATGAGTTCACTGAATCTGAGCACTTGGTTTTGCTTCTTAACTGTTGGATATCCACCTGATAATCCTTTGAGTCATAAGATCAGAATCTTCCCAGCCTGTGAATCAGAGCTTTGTGCACCATGCTTTGAAAGATGCCCATTACACCTGACTTTCCACAGACAAACATTTGACAAGAGACAAATTCTGTTTCATTTCTGCCTTTCATCAGGAGTTTCATGCAGGTGTCATTTGATTCTTGTCCTTCAGCGTCACACTGAAACAGGTTTCCTGAGGTTTGCTGCTAATCCAAACATTTCCTTTGCTAGGAAAATTACCATGGGAAAAATGAGAGTGATTTGGTGCTTGAGTTGCATTGATTCTTCTTCTGATAAACATGTTTAGTTTTGGCCTGGTTCAAATCTTTATTTCATATCCTATTTTTCATCAAAGACAAGAGCCATTTCCTGTACAATGCCTGTGGAATCTATCCATTTATGCTCATCGGCAAAGCTAACCTTTTGTAATTTCATGTCAGATTGCATCTGATGCCATGGCTTGGCAGAAAGAAGGTGCAGAATGCTTTAGTTAGGGCTAGATTGTGACTTCAGTCCATTTCTGAGTTGTGTGTCCAAGCAGATGATTTTCAGTGTCATTTCCAACCATTCCTCCTATGATTTGTAATGCCCTTGGGAGTTGTGCAATCTCTATCTTACTTGAGCAGGAAATGAGTGCTCCAGATTCATGTGCAAAACATTGTGCTAAGATCTGGAGTTCAAGGCCTGGCCTCTCCTGATCTAAATCTTTCCTCTGCCTTTTGAAATTGAACAAAGAAAAGTCTAGAGCATAGGAAGAGTCATAATGGTTGAGACCAGTTTTCTGTCTAGCTAGTGTGGTCCTTAGATATGGTCCTGCACAAACGCAAGAGAAGGCAAGAAGCAAAGCAAAGGCAGTTCTTCATTCCAGTGTTGTTCCAGGCTACAATTAATTTCAGTTCAAAGAATCTGAGCTAGATGTTTTATTTAGGTAGAATTTGGACATGGAGGTTTCTGCTGTGAACTTTTCCAGTCTACCTTGGCATCTTTGGCATGAAATGAGTAAATCCATCCACTGAGCACAAAGTTCAATAAAAGCATATTTTAGTTTTAAAATCAGAGGAATCTGAATGTCTGCCAGAAAAGGTCTAGAGCTCTTTGCATTAGGAAAGCACACAGGGGAAAGCAACTTAATGAAGTTGGTGTTTATCACGGCAAACGTTCATCTGTATTCTCTGTAATGAAGTTAGGGAAGAGCTTTAGCAGCCCACAGCTGAACAGGAACGGTTGTGGATGTAGTTTACCTGGACCTCAGCAAGGCCTTTGACACTGTTCCCCATAGCAAACTCCTGGCCAAGATGTCAGCCCATGGCTTGGATGGGAGCACACTGCAATGGGTTAGGAACTGGCTGGAGGGCCAAGCCCAGAGAGGGGTGGTGAATGGTGCCACATCCAGCTGGCAGCCAGTCACTAGTGGTGTGCCCCAGGGATCAGTGCTGGGCCCCATGCTCTTTAACATCTTTATTGATGATCTGGACGAGGGCATCGAGTCCATCATCAGTAAATTTGCTGATGACACCATGCTGGGGGCAGGAGTTGATCTGCTGGAGGGTTGAGAGGCTCTGCAGAGGGACCTGCACAGGCTGGACAGATGGGCAGAGGCCAAGAGCATGAGATTGAACACATCCAAGTGCCAGGTTCTGCACATTGGCCACAACAACCCCATGCAGAGCTACAAGCTGGGGTCAGAGTGGCTGGAGAACAGCCAGGCTGAGAGGGACCTGGGGGTGGTGGTCGACGGTAGACTGAACATGAGCCTGCAGTGTGCCCAGGCAGCTAAGAGGGCCAATGGCATCCTGGCCTGCATCAGGAACAGTGTGGTCAGCAGGAGCAGGGAGGTCATTCTGCCCCTGTACACTGCACTGGTTAGGCCGCACCTCGAGTACTGTGTCCAGTTCTGGGCCCCTCAGTTTAGGAAGGAGGTTGACTTGCTGGAACGAGTCCAGAGAAGAGCAACAAAGTTGGTGAGGGGTTTGGAACATAAGCCCTATGAGGAGAGGCTGAGGGAGCTGGGGTTGCTTAGCCTGGAGAAGAGAAGACTCAGGGGTGACCTTATTACTCTCTACAACTACCTGAAAGGAGGTTGTAGACAGATGGATGTTGGTCTCTTCTCCCAGGCAGCCAGTACCAGGACAAGAGGACACAGTCTCAGGCTGCACCAGGGGAGGTTCAGGCTGGATGTTAGGAAGAAGTTCTATACAGAAAGAGTGATTGCCCATTGGAATGGGCTGCCTGGGGAGGTGGTGGAGTCGCCATCATTGGAGGTTTTCAGGAGAAGACTTGATGGGGTGCTTGGTGCCATGGGTTAGTTGTTTAGGTGGTGTTGGATTGGTTGATGGGTTGGACGCGATGATCTTGAAGGTCTCTTCCAACCTGGTTTATTCTATGTATGTATTCTATGTTGCTTCTGTTAAGAAATAGAGGTGAAAGTCGGCACAGTGTGATTTAGTGTCTGTGCTTGGGAGTGTGAGGCCAGCCAAACTAGAGATGTGTTACTCATTCAGAGTACCTGCAATTGAGTAGCCCTCAGCTGTAGTGTTTTCCCAATTGAAGCCAGGTCTGAGAGAAATATATGCCACTTCATCACAATACCTTAACCATACCAGCCAGGGGAGGTTTAGGCTGGATGTTAGGAAGAAGTTCTATACAGAGAGAGTGATTGCCCACTGGAATGGGCTGCCCAGGGAGGTGGTGGACTCACCATCATTGAAGGTGTTCAGGAGGAGACTTGATGGGGTGCTTGGTGCCATGGTTTAGTTGTTTAGGTGGGTTGGATTGGTTGGGCATGATGATCTTGAAGGTCTCTTCCAACCTGGTTTATTCTATTCTATTCTATTCTAAAGGGCGTAAAAAGTGTCTTTTGCACAGTTAGTGTTACAGATACACATCCATATTGTAATTAACAGAAGGGAGCTTTGGTTATGCCCTGAAAGTGCATGGATAACAGGAAAAGTCTTCCTTTGTTGCTTGACTTTAGAAAGGTAATTTTTCATGATGCAATATGATGTTCAAGAGAACTGTTTTGATTTGGTGTAATTGATCAGCAGAAGAGGCACAACGATCTCATGGGAGTTCTTGCATTATAAAACCTTTGTCTTTTAGGAATATTCTTTAGATTTGCTCTTCAGGGCAAGAGAAATGGTGAGGAATTAATTAAGCACAAACTGTAGATGTGCCACGTGCTGACAGTACCCAACTGGTAGTACTAGAAGAATTTCAACAGTGCTGGAGTTCAAGAAAGCTGATAGGATCATAGCCTTGAAATTGCTAGTGGAATAAAACTTTATATTAATGCAGCTCCAGAATTTTCTTACTACCTTCATTGCCGTCTGCTTTGTTCAGCCTTGTGCTGTTTTGGAGCAGTTAGCACATGCATATTCTCATGAAGACATCTTTTCAAAGGTCTCGCTTTCAAACAATGGAAACAGAACCAATGGTGGCAGAGACTAGAACAGAGAATTACTAAATAACCCCAAAATACTTAAAACAAATCTGGTTTTGACAATTAAAACAGCCTATGATTGACTTTTGAGATGAGAGGAAGAGGCTGAATGTCTGCAGTCCTGTGGAATGGAACAGAAATTCTGAAGTTCCTGAAGTGTAACTGTTCTTTTAAACTTTGGAGTGAACCTCATCACTCTGGGCTTGGTGACACATGCCTCCAAGCGTGGACACTGACCTTCTCTATCCTTCCAGGTGCCTAACTCTTTCTGTAAAATCCATGTCTTTCAGAAATAGCCTACACCAGGAAGTGAGACCTCAACTCCTCAGAGGCCAGCATTTCTTCCATTCTGATTGCTTGCCTGTGTCAGATTTTTAATTGAGCATTGTGTCCCGCTCTTGCTGTGAGAAGCTGGGCCGAGTCACCTAAGAATTGCCCAGAAACAGAGAGGCTGTAGACGATACGAGAAATTTCAGTCCCAGGCCTGGCCTGGGCTCTTGTGGTGTTTCTGGATCTTGAATCTTGCCAGTGCCTTACGTCTGCAAACCCTTCTGTCCTGAAGAGTGCATGGCCTTCATTGCAGAATGTGCCTAACAGTGCTCAGGTGCATGATCCTAATTAGCTGTACATATACCACGGAGAGATGTGCTTGTATCATGGCACACGCAAGACATTAAACATAGATCACCTTAGACGTGGTTTGGCTTTGTTTCTAGGGATTTCTCTGTAGGGATTACAATGAGTGGGTGTTTGGAACGTGGGAGGGAGCTGCTAACATAGGCATGGTGTTCTTTACTTTCCTGAACCTATGCACACTGGATGGTGGTTCTACACCTTTGCTTACCTAACCAAATCATTTGTGACAGAATACATGCAGGATGTTTTTCCTTGCATTTTTGGTTATTAGCTACTAGAAACTTACTCTCTGCTGTTTATAGCTCAATAGAATGGTGGATTACGTGCATAAGCGTGGTTGATTGTTCCCACACAGCTGGAGATTCAATATTGTCATTTTTTTTCCAAGCCAGAGGTGAGGCTTCCTTATTAAAAGAAGTCCTCAATTCTTATTTCATTAAAGTAGATTATTCTTAGGAGGCAAGCAACCCCAAACCTTGATTCCATCTTGTTGTGCATTTGGGCTTTTGAATTTGTGTTTTCTTTTGCACTTTTTACAGCTTGGGCTGATGTAATTCTGTGTAATTGTAATCTCAGTGTTGTCTTTCTTCCCTATGTTTTTTATGACATGCTAGGGCACAAATCAGTGTCTGGCCCTATAAAGTAATGTTATGGTATGCTGTATTACACCTATACAAGTGTATCAGAGATTTTGGAATCCTAAGAGACTTTGCAGCCACGGTAAAGATCATTACAACCTCTCTCAGGTTTTAGAGGAGACAGATGAGTTGCATGATTACCAAGTTTTCAGTCTGGACATTTTCACTTTTTGCCACAAGACACATCTTTTGGTCAGTTTTTGGTGACTCATAAGGGAAAGGGCACATGCAGGAGTTACCTGAAGGTTTCCTGGTGGCTTCCCCTTTTCTGCTGTAGCAGGACTACAGTAGGCAGTATGGGCGAGACCTGAGCTGGTTTGGAAAATTGCAGCTACAGAAATGTTGTCCTCAAGTAACAAAGTCAGCAGGTGGCAGACAGGGCTGTGAAGCATTTGTGAGGCTTCCAAAGTGATCCCAGCCAAATGATTACTGTTGAAGCACAGCAGCATGTGCCGTTGGCTGGTTAAGAGTTCACTTTTTCCACTGGCAGAGTGTGTCACAGGAATTTGGCACCACTGTTTTTCTGTCTGCCTGTGTGGACACATTTCATAGTTGTTAGCACAGATTAATTATTATTAATTATGAGCACATATTTTTAGATCATTTCGATGTTTAGCACATACTCCTAAAGGCAATTACTCAGAGAAGCAATTAGACAAAAGAGAGAGAGTACTTTTATGCCCCAGTTATGATCAAAGTGAAAATGACTGCAGCAGACATTCCACTTTTTGCTGGAGCAGTGGCTGTATCGTGACCATAACTTCTGTGATAACATTCCTGATTTTTGGCAAATATTTGGAGCTAGCCACCATTTACTTTGTGTTAGAATTGATTTCTATGTCAGTAAAGCCAACAGCAAGAACATCAGGAAGCAGTGAACCGACGCATTTGTTGCTTGTGTTTAAAACTGGCTCAGTGGTTTGTATTCAAATACACATTTCTGTCTCCAGAGGTTTGGGTTGGGTTTTGTTGTTGTTTTTGTTCCTGGGACATGTTTTTAGGAAACATCCAGGGGTTTTTTAATATGACATCTCCAAAGTGTGAGCATTTTATTATAAATGTCTAATAGTGGTGCCAACAGAGAGCAGAGAATTGTGAGCGCCAGAGATCAGAATCGATACGGAAGACCAACGTGATCAAAGTATTGTTCAGTTTAATTAAGAAACCTCTACAGCTTATACAGACACACAGACTCGCAGAGCATGGTTAGCATAATTTCATTGGTTCCTTACAATTGCCCACGCATCCCACTGTTATGCTACTGATACCACATGAAGTTGCTGATTGACGTTTGCATCCTGTTACTCCAGCATAAGTCTTTGTGTTTACAGCTACCAGTACTTTGTTTTAGTCACACACTGCTAGCGCAGCACTGTTTTGCTAACCGCTAGTTACTTACACTAAGCATGGCCTACCACTATACCAAGCTCTAAGCTTATATTATCAGATTGCTCACACTATTTATTGCTAGGATTGCCACAGGGAATACTCCCTGCATTACACCCATGAAGGTGTATTTCTGTCATACAGTGGTGTGTTACCTCCTTGAATGCCTCTATGATCAGGAGTAAACTTACAAAACTTGGAGACAGGATAAATAGGCTGAAGTGGATTAGTGATGGTGTGATGGCACTCCCTCAAAGCCTGAAGTATGTGTGCCTAGTAGCAGAGGTTCAACCAATCAATGCAGGCATTTA
Source organism: Dryobates pubescens (assembly GCF_014839835.1). Taxonomy (NCBI): domain Eukaryota; kingdom Metazoa; phylum Chordata; class Aves; order Piciformes; family Picidae; genus Dryobates; species Dryobates pubescens. Next base: position 442,442 of record NW_026530684.1, read on the forward strand.
ACTGTAGTTTTGCCTTCAAGGAGTAGAGAATACTTGAGATGTCTTTGCTTTTAGAAGCTGTAGTAACCCTCCAGATGTAATTTGTACTTTAGAGGCCTGTTTACAGAAAACAGATCAGCGATAATGACATTTGCATGGAGATTTCCCAAATGAGCATTTATAAATGTTAAATATGAATATAGCAGAGTGTGTGTAGTGGCACAGACATTGCTGTAGACAGATGTGTGGGTTTTGCTGAACTCAGCATAGATGACACACTATTGGAAAGCATGCATGGACTCCCTTGTTGGTGAGGCAGGAATCATTTATTGGTACAGAACAAACAGCTTATATAGGAAAAATCGAGCAGGGTAAGCGATTCCCTGACATTCTTGCATCACAGCTGCTAATTGAGTTTTCTCCTTTGATATGCAGCTGTCCATTGTTATCTTCATCCACTATCAGGTTGATCTTCTCCAGCATGGAGGCAAATGTCCTCCTGTCTCGCACTTCAGGTTGTTTACCACGGTCAGCTCTTCTTTATCATCAAGCCATCCTTCCAGTATCAATGGCCTGTTGTTCTTTCTTGTCCTGAAACCTTCCATAGATACTTTCTGCTTTCCTACAACACACCTCTTAGGGAAACACCAAACAGTTTCTTCCCCATTCAGGTGGTCCTTTGGCATCTTTTTATAAGGACTTGAAAACATCCTGGCAAAAAAGCAGCACTGATGTCTTCACAGAATCTGAAAGAATAACTAATCACTTCAAATGCCTGAAATGAAGGGATAATTGAACTTGCTTTGGGTTTCAGCCTCAGGAATTTCTTACTTTATAACAACTCAGGTGACTTTATTGCCTTTCGTTATATATAACACAACAGCACACTATTGATTGAGATCTTAAACCTTGCTGGTGTCTGCAGTGTGTCTCATTGCTACACATCTTTGTCATGGAAGGAATAAATTGTTTAAATTAGTTCTCATTTTACTTAGTACAAGCCAGTAACTCCCTTGCACAGACTTTTTTTAAGCTTTGCAAATATTTTGATGAGAAGGTTGCATAATTTTTACTTGGGGTTTTCTCGTTAGTGTGATATTGAAACTGACAGGATTGTTTATGTCAAATGCTCAAAGCTCTCTCCTATCACAGCTTTAAAAAGAGAGTTGGTTTAGTCGGTTTCAGTCTTTATGGTCAGGCTCTCAAGCTTTTCTGTGTAGATGCAGGCCCTTCAAGTACGCCAAGGAAGGCAGGCAGTGTGCACCCTACTCCAAGAACTGAGAGATGGGGTGTAAGGAAAATCAGTGCATGTGATACGAGTAAGCTAAGCAGCTTGATTTCCAACACCAAGAACCAATCTTAGGCCTTCAAATGCTTTGGGACTGCAGTGGGTTACAGTGGAAGCTCTAAAAGTGTCTGGTCGTGGTTGGCCTGTCAAAATGTAATGAGCATCATCTCCATCGTAACTATGAAAGTCTACATTTAACTTTTTGTGGGCACTTAATCTTACCCTGCAGTACAGAGAAATGTGGGATGTATTTATTATGAAGGTCCTATGTGTTAGCATTGCCCTCTGGGGGCTGTGCTGCAGGGCACGTGATGAAGGGTAGAGAATTCCGTGGCCCACCAATGTGACAGCCACATCCAACAGTGTCAGCACAGCTGCTGTGGAAGCCCTTACCTTCCAGTTTACCAGAAACAAAGAAAAGGGAGGATTACTGAATGTATGCAAGGGTGCCAGGCTCTCTACCTGCCTTTACAAGATAAAGTAGTCATGCTTTATTCAGAGAAGTTGAGGAAGGAAATTGTAATAGAAGCCTTGTCACTACTTGTTGCTTCATACTTTCACCCACTTTGACCCACCCTATGCAGAAGCAAAAGACTAAGCCTCTGAGGAGCTGTAATGCTGAATTACAAAGCACCTAAGAAACAGTATAGTGACCTCAGTATAGCAGGTGATGACTGGCTGTGCTGGATACCTCTGGATAATTACATGAATTTCTGTTTTATCAGAGTTTCTGCTGCTTCTCTGGGGAGTGGTTTGTTGGTTGGTTGGGTCAGGTTTTGGTGTTTGTCATTTTGTTTGTTTTAGGTTTTTTGCCCCCCTCCCTCCCCCCTTTTTTTTCCTGTGCTGTTTGACGTATGTGGCTTCTGCATCATAGCAGAAGCCCTACCACAGAAACACATTTCATATTGCCTTCCTATTCAAAAGGCCTGTTGTTGGGATGAAATGTTGCCTGTGAGGCAGATGTTTCTGGGGAATTTTTAAGCTTTCAGGGTTCCTTAAATGATGTGAAAACCCTTCAAGTAATGAGCAGGAATTTGTTCTAGTTGCCTTATGCAAAAGAATCAGGAAATCACTTATTAGTAATCCCCAGTGTTAGGAGGTGTGGTGGTGAGAGAAAGTTCAGTTCTCACCCCCACACAAAGAAACCACAGCTAACTCAGTCAGAGAAGCAGAAATGGATGAGAGATATCTTTACAAGCAGGATGAAATGCAGATTAATATATACACAACATACAATATTTACAATATGCACAGAAATATACAGCAAAGAACGTAATACAGAACAAAACTCCCTCCTCTAGCCAGGAGGGCCCCCCCCACCCTGTACCCTCTCTTTCCCCCTACGTCCCTTTTTTTCCAAAAAGGGTTAGAGAGAGAGAAGAGGGAACCAAGGAGGAAATTCTGTTAGCTCAAAGCATATGCAAGAATTAGTTTCTTATCTGTTAGTTCAAGGTTAACTCTGTCCAGCAGCTGTTGCTCAGAGAGAGACTGAAACAGACAGGCTGAAAAAGTCAGACAGAACTGAACAGACTGAGACTCAAACTGAACTAAAGTTTAAAGCTGCATTCTACCAATCTGCCAATGAAATTCGTTTAGAATATCTTGTTTTCGTTCTTCCACCAAAACATTCAGCCAGAGTGCTCCAGCAACTGTCCCTTTCTTAACGGCACAGCCTAAAACGGCCACAAGAGGACTACAAGGGCAATCTTCTAGCCCTCTGTATTGTTACAGGCTTTGAATTCCCTCAGCAAAGGGCAGAAGCTGCCTTCTATTGAAGAGCTTGAGTGGACACCTGGATCTGAAGGTTTTTGATCTGGCATTTGCAATTCCTTTTTTGTAGCAGACATGCAACCTTCTGCCCCGCCCCACTCTGTTTCCCTCCACCCCCTTCCTTAGCTTCAGAGAATGTTTTTAGTATCCCCTTACACTATAGGCTATCTGGCTTTAAAATGGTTAAGGAAGCAGGAAACTGAAACAAAATGTCCAGATCCTTCCAGAAGTGGCAAGTACTTCTTCCAAAACCATGCAGGTCATCTGCAGTCCAGAAAGGATTTCACTAGTCTGCAGCAGACTCTCCAGAAATACTCTCCTCTGAACTTGCAGTGCAGCATGAGAATTTCACTTCAAAAGGCTTCATTTACTCAGCATGGTGTTAGGTGATTGCTGCTGTATGCTGCAATACACAGAAATGATGATTGTAACCTGAATAGGAAGCCAACTGCTACAGCTGTGACCACAGGATCCCTTTGTCACAGCTTTCACAGGCAGGTACAAGGGGTTGTAGGAAGCCCATGTCACAGGGGTTGAGGCTCACCCTGCTGAATCCTTCAACATGCTGCAGCTGTCTGTCACTTGCAGCTGTACACCGGCCAGGCACTCACAACAGAGCAGGAGGCCAGGTTGAGAAACCAGGGCTCTGGGTAAGCCCAGGCAACTGCATCCTTCCTTGAAATATTGACCAGCTTTGTCTGGAGTCAGGCTGCGTTTACAGCTGAGATGTGAGGGGGAAACACTGTCCCTAAGGGCCACAGGGAACTCCTATGATAATCAAGAACTTTCCTCGGAAAATCGACAGATTGAATCTGGAAATCCTGTGCTTTGATTCTGAACTCTACTGGATTGTGGGGTAAAACTTGGTTTCTGCTAGTTTTTTTAGAATTTAGGCCTGAAATCTGCTTTTTTTTTGGTTGAAATAGGTGTCTTCCTATGATAATGAACAACTTTCCTCGGTAAATCAACAGGTTGAATCTGTAAATCCTGTGGTTTGATTCTGAACTCTACTGGATTGTGGGGGAAAACTTGGTTTGTGCTAGTTTTTTTAGAATTTAGGCCTGAAATCTGCTTTTTTTTGGTTGAAATAGGTGTCTTCCTCTGATAATCAACAACTTTCCTCGGTAAATCGACAGATTGAATCTGGAAATCCTGTGCTTTGATTCTGAACTCTACTGGATTGTGGGGGAAAACTTGGTTTCTGCTAGTTTTTTGAGAATTTAGCCCTGAAATCTGCTTTTTTTGGTTGAAATAGGTGTCTTCCTATGATAATCAACAACTTTCCTCGGTAAATCGACAGATTGTATCTGGAAATCCTGTGCTTTGATTCTGAACTCTACTGGATTGTGGGGGAAAACTTGGTTTCGGCTAGTTTTTTGAGAATTTATGCCTGAAATCTGCTTTTTTTTGTTTGAAATAGGTGTCTTCCTATGATAACGAGCAACTTTCCTCGGATAATCGACACATTGAATCTGGAAATCCTGTGCTTTGATTCTGAAGTCTACTGGATTGTGGGGGAAAACTTGGTTTCTGCTAGTTTTTTGAGAATTTAGGCCTGAAATATGATTTTTTTTAGTTGAAATAGGTGTCTTCCTATGATAATCAACAACTTACCTCGGTAAATCGACAGATTGAATCAGGAAATCCTGTGCTTTGATTCTGAACTCTACTGGATTGTGGGGGAAAACTTGGTTTCTGCTAGTTTTTTTAGAATTTAGGCCTGAAATCTGCTTTTTTGTTGTTTGAAATAGGTGTCTTCCTATGATAATCAAGAACTTTCCTCGGTAAATCGACAGATTGAATCAGGAAATCCTGTGCTTTGATTCTGAACTCTACTGGATTGTGGGGGAAATCTTGGTTTCTGCTCCTTTTTTCAGAATTTAGGCCTGAAATCTGCTTTTTTTTGGTTGAAATAGGTGTCTTCCTATGACAATCAACAACTTTCCTCGGTAAATCGACAGATTGAATCTGGAAATCCTGTGCTTTGATTCTGAAGTCTACTGGATTGTGGGGGAAAACTTTGTTTCTGCTAGTTTTTTGAGAATTTAGGCCTGAAATCTGCTTTTTTTTGGTTGAAATAGGTGTCTTCCTATGATAATCAACAACTTTCCTCACTAAATCGACAGATTGAATCTGGAAATCCTGTGCTTTGATTCTGAACTCTACTGGATTGTGGGGGAAAACTTGGTTTATGCTAGTTTTTTGAGAATTTAGGCCTGAAATCTGCTTTTTTTTGTTTGAAATAGGTGTCTTCCTATGATAATCAACAACTTTAATTCGGATAATCGACAGATTGAATCAGGAAATCCTGTGCTTTGATTCTGAAGTCTACTGGATTGTGGGGGAAAACTTGGTTTCTGCTAGTTTTTTGAGAATTTAGGCCTGAAATCTGCTTTTTTTTGTTGAAATAGGTGTCTTCCTATGATAATCAACAACTTTAATCGGATAATCGACAGATTGAATCAGGAAATCCTGTGCTTTGATTCTGAAGTCTACTGGATTGTGGGGGAAAACTTGGTTTCTGCTAGTTTTTTGAGAATTTAGGCCTGAAATCTGCTTTTTTTGGTTGAAATAGGTGTCTTCCTATGATAATCAACAACTTTAATCGGATAATCGACAGATTGAATCAGGAAATCCTGTGCTTTGATTCTGAAGTCTACTGGATTGTGGGGGAAAACTTGGTTTCTGCTAGTTTTTTGAGAATTTAGGCCTGAAATCTGCTTTTTTTGTTTGAAATAGGTGTCTTCCTATGATAATCAACAACTTTAATCGGATAATCGACAGATTGAATCAGGAAATCCTGTGCTTTGATTCTGAAGTCTACTGGATTGTGGGGGAAAACTTGGTTTCTGCTAGTTTTTTGAGAATTTAGGCCTGAAATCTGCTTTTTTTTGTTTGAAATAGGTGTCTTCCTATGATAATCAACAACTTTAATCGGATAATCGACAGATTGAATCAGGAAATCCTGTGCTTTGATTCTGAAGTCTACTGGATTGTGGGGGAAAACTTGGTTTCTGCTAGTTTTTTGAGAATTTAGGCCTGAAATCTGCTTTTTTTTGTTTGAAATAGGTGTCTTCCTATGATAATCAACAACTTTAATCGGATAATCGACAGATTGAATCAGGAAATCCTGTGCTTTGATTCTGAAGTCTACTGGATTGTGGGGGAAAACTTGGTTTCTGCTAGTTTTTTGAGAATTTAGGCCTGAAATCTGCTTTTTTTTGTTTGAAATAGGTGTCTTCCTATGATAATCAACAACTTTCCTTAGTAAATCAAGAGATTGAATCTGGAAATCCTGTGCTTTGATTCTGAACTCTACTACATTGTGGGGGAAAACTTGGTTTCTGCTAGTTTTTTGAGAATTTAGGCCTGCAACCTGCTTTTTTTTTGGTTGAAATAGGTGTCTTCCTATAATAATCAACAACTTTCCTTGGTAAATCGATAGATTGAATCTGGAAATCCTGTGCTTTGATTCTGAACTCTACTGGATTGTGGGGGAAAACTTGGTTTCTGCTAGTTTTTTGAGAATTTAGACCTGAAATCTGCTTTTTTTAGGTTGAAATAGAATACATAGAATACATAGAATAAACCAGTTTGGAAGAGACCTTCAAGATCATCGCGTCCAACACCGCCCAAGCAACTAACCCACAGCACCAAGCACCCTGTCAAGTCTTCTCCTAAAAACCTCCAGTGATGGCGACTCCACCACCTCCCCAGGCAGCCCATTCCAATGTGCAATCACTCTTTCTGTATAGAACTTTTTTCTAACATCCAGCCTGAACCTCCCCTGTTGCAGCCTGAGACTGTGTCCTCTTGTTCTGGTACTGCTTGCCTGGGAGAAGAGACCAACATCTGTCTGTCTACAACCTCCCTTCAGGTAGTTGTAGAGAGTAATAAGGTCACCCCTGAGTCTCCTCTTCTCCAGGCTAAGCAACCCCAGCTCCCTCAGCCTCTCCTCGTAGGGCTTATGTTCCAAACCCCTCACCAACTTTGTTGCTCTTCTCTGGACTCGTTCCAGCAAGTCAACATCCTTCCTAAACTGAGGGGCCCAGAACTGGACACAGTACTCGAGGTGCGGCCTAACCAGTGCAGTGTACAGGGGCAGAATGACCTCCCTGCTCCTGCTGGCCACACTCTTCCTGATGCAGGCCAGGATGCCATTGGCCCTCTTAGCTGCCTGGGCACACTGCAGGCTCATGTTCAGTCTACCGTCGACCACCACCCCCAGGTCCCTCTCAGCCTGACTGCTCTCCAGCCACTCTGACCCCAGCCTGTAGCTCTGCATGGGGTTGCTGTGGCCAATGTGCAGAACCCGGCACTTGGATGTGTTAAATCTCATGCCGTTGGACTCTGCCCATCTGCCCAGCCTGTCGAGGTCCCTCTGCAGAGCCTCTCTACCCTCCAGCAGATCAACTCCTGCGCCCAGCTTGGTGTCGTCAGCAAATTTACTGATGATGGACTCGATGCCCTCGTCCAGATCATCAATAAAGATGTTAAAGAGCATGGGGCCCAGCACTGATCCCTGGGGCACACCACTGGTGACTGGCTGCCAGCTGGATGTGGCACCATTCACTACCACTCTCTGGGCTCGGCCCTCCAGCCAGTTCCTAACCCATCGCAGTGTGGTCCCATCCAAGCCATGGGCTGACAGCTTGGCCAGGAGCTTGCTATGGGGAACGGTGTCAAAGGCCTTGCTGAGGTCCAGGTAGACTACATCCACAGGCCTGCCCACATCCACCAGGCGGGTCACCTGATCATAGAAGGAGATCAGGTTGGTCAGGCAGGACCTGCCCTTCCTAAACCCATGCTGGCTGGGCCTGATCCCTTGGCCATCCTCTAAGTGTTGTGTGATTGCACTCAGGATGACCTGCTCCATAATCTTTCCTGGTACTGAGGTCAGGCTGACAGGCCTGTAATTCCCTGGCTCATCCAACCGGCCCTTCTTGTGGATGGGTACCACGTTGGCCAGCTTCCAGTCAGCTGGGATCTCTCCAGTGAGCCAGGACTGATGAAAAATAATGGAGAGTGGTTTGGCCAGCTCATCTGCCAGCTCTCTCAGCACCCTAGGATGGATCCCATCTGGTCCCATGGACTTGTGGGGGTCCAAGCTGCTGAGGAGAGCTCCTATCACTTGCTCATAGGTGTCTTCCTCTGATAATCAACAACTTTCCTCGGTAAATCGACAGATTGAATCTGGAAATCCTGTGCTTTGATTCTGAACTCTACTGGATTGTGGGGGAAAACTTGGTTTCAGCCAGTTTTTTGAGAATTTTGGCCTGAAATCTGCTTTTTCTTGATTGAAATAGGTGTCTTCCTATGATAATCAACAAGTTTCCTTGGTAAATCGACAGATTGAATCTGGAAATCCTGTGCTTTGATTCTGAAGTCTACTGGATTGTGGGGGAAAACTTGGTTTCTGCTAGTTTTTTGAGAATTTAGGCCTGAAATCTGCTTTTATTTGGTTGAAATAGCTGTCTTCCTATGATAATCAACAACTACCATGGTCTGGCTCAGTTGGTAGCACATAAGACCTTTAATGGGGAAGGTCGTGAGTTCAACCCTGCAGTGGGCACTAGTGTCCTGCCTACTCTAGTCTTGAGGTCTGTGGTGACAGGTTGGACTCGATGATCTTTGAGGTCTCTTCCAACCTTAGTGATACTGAACTTTCCTCGGTAAATTGACCTGTTGAATCTGGAAATCCTGTGCTTTGATTCTGAACTCTACTGGATTGTGGGGGAAAACTTGGTTTCTGCTAGTTTTTTGAGAATTTAGGCAAGAAACAAGATTTTTTTGGTTGAAATAGGTGTCTTCCTATGATAATCAACAACTTTAATCGGTAAATCGACAGATTGAATCATGGAAATCCTGTGCTTATGATTCTGAAGTCTACTGGATTGTGGGGGAAAACTTGGTTTCTGCTAGTTTTTTGAGAATTTTGGCCTGAAATCTGCTTTTTTTTGATTGAAATAGGTGTCTTCCTATGATAATCAACAACTTTAATCGGTAAATCAGCAGACTGAACCTGGAAATCCTGTGCTTTGATTCTGAACTCTGCTCAAGTGTGGGGGAAAACTTGGTTTCTGCTAGTTTTTTGAGAATTTAGGCCTGAAATCTGCTTTTTTTTTGTTTGAAATAGGTGTCTTCCTATGATAATCAACAACTATCCTCAGTAAATCAAGAGATTGAATCTGGAAATCCTGTGCTTTGATTCTGAAGTCTACTGGATTGTGGGGGAAAACTTGGTTTCTGCTAATTTTTTGAGAATTTAGGCCTGCAACCTGCTTGTTTTTTGGTTGAAATAGGTGTCTTCCTATAATAATCAACAACTTTCCTTGGTAAATCGACAGATTGAATCTGGAAATCCTGTGCTTTGATTCTGAACTCTACTGGATTGTGGGGGAAAACTTCTTTTCTGCTAGATTTTTGAGAATATAGGTCTGAAATCTGCTTTTTTTGGTTGAAATATGTGTCTTCCCATGATAATCAACAACTTTCCTCGGTAAATCGACAGATTGAATCTGGAAATCCTATGCTTTGATTCTGAAGTCTACTGGATTGTGGGGGAAAACTTGGTTTCTGCTAATTTTTTGAGAATTTAGGCCGGAAATCTGCTTTTTTTTGTTGAAATAGGTGTCTTCCTATGATAATCAACAACTTTAATCGGTAAATCGACAGATTGAATCTGGAAATCCTGTGCTTTGATTCTGAACTCTACTGGACTGTGGGGGAAAACTTGGTTTCTGCTAGTTTTTTGAGAATTTAGGCCTGAAATCTGCTTTTTTTTAGTTCAAATAGGTGTCTTCCTCTGATAATCAACAACTTTCCTCGGTAAATCGACAGATTGAATCTGGAAATCCTGTGCTTTGATTCTGAACTCTACTGGATTGTGGGGGAAAACTTGGTTTCTGCTAGTTTTTTGAGAATTTTGGCCTGAAATCTGCTTTTTTTTGTTTGAAATAGGTGTCTTCCTATGATAATCAACAAGTTTCCTTGGTAAATCGACAGATTGAATCTGGAAATCCTGTGCTTTGATTCTGAAGTCTACTGGATTGTGGGGGAAAACTTGGTTTCTGCTAGTTTTTTGAGAATTTAGGCCTGAAATCTGCTTTTATTTGTTTGAAATAGGTGTCTTCCTATGATAATCAACAACTACCATGGTCTGGCTCAGTTGGTAGCACATAAGACCTTTAATGGGGAAGGTCGTGAGTTCAACCCTGCAGTGGGCACTAGTGTCCTCCCTACTCTAGTCTTGAGGTCTGTGGTGACAGGTTGGACTCGATGATCTTTGAGGTCTCTTCCAACCTTAGTGATACTGAACTTTCCTCTGTAAATTGACCTGTTGAATCTGGAAATCCTGTGCTTTGATTCTGAACTCTACTGGATTGTGGGGGAAAACTTGGTTTCTGCTAGTTTTTTGAGAATTTAGGCCTGAAATCTGCTTTTTATTGGTTGAAATAGGTGTCTTCCTCTGATAATCAACAACTTTCCTCGGTAAATCGACTGATTGAATCTGGAAATCCTGTGCTTTGATTCTGAACTCTACTGGATTGTGGGGGAAAACTTGGTTTCAGCCAGTTTTTTGAGAATTTTGGCCTGAAATCTGCTTTTTTTTGTTTGAAATAGGTGTCTTCCTATGATAATCAACAAGTTTCCTCGGTAAATCGACAGATTGAATCTGGAAATCCTGTGCTTTGATTCTGAAGTCTACTGGATTGTGGGGGAAAACTTGGTTTCTGCTAGTTTTTTGAGAATTTAGGCCTGAAATCTGCTTTTTTTTGTTTGAAATAGGTGTCTTCCTATGATAATCAACAACTTTAATCGGATAAATCGACAGATTGAATCAGGAAATCCTGTGCTTTGATTCTGAAGTCTACTGGATTGTGGGGGAAAACTTGGTTTCTGCTAGTTTTTTGAGAATTTAGGCCTGAAATCTGCTTTTTTTGTTTGAAATAGGTGTCTTCCTATGATAATCAACAACTTTAATCGGATAATCGACAGATTGAATCAGGAAATCCTGTGCTTTGATTCTGAAGTCTACTGGATTGTGGGGGAAAACTTGGTTTCTGCTAGTTTTTTGAGAATTTTGGCCTGAAATCTGCTTTTTTTGTTTGAAATAGGTGTCTTCCTATGATAATCAACAACTTTAATCGGATAATCGACAGATTGAATCAGGAAATCCTGTGCTTTGATTCTGAAGTCTACTGGATTGTGGGGGAAAACTTGGTTTCTGCTAGTTTTTTGAGAATTTAGGCCTGAAATCTGCTTTTATTTGGTTGAAATAGCTGTCTTCCTATGATAATCAACAACTATCATGGTCTGGCTCAGTTGGTAGCACCTAAGACCTTTAAAGGGGAAGATCGTGAGTTCAAGCCTGCAGTGGGCACTAGTGTCCTCCCTACTCTAGTCTTGAGGTCTGTGGTGACAGGTTGGACTCGATGATCTTTGAGGTCTCTTCCAACCTTAGTGATACTGAACTTTCCTCGGTAAATTGACCTGTTGAATCTGGAAATCCTGTGCTTTGATTCTGAACTCTACTGGATTGTGGGGGAAAACTTGGTTTCTGCTAGTTTTTTGAGAATTTAGACCTGAAATCTGCTTTTTTTTGGTTGAAATAGGTGTCTTCCTATGATAATCAACAACTTTCCTCAGTAAATCAACAGATTGAATCTGGAAATCCTGTGCTTTGATTCTGAACTCTACTGGATTGTGGGGGAAAACTTGGTTTCTGCTAGTTTTTTGAGAATTTAGGCCTGAAATCTGCTTTTTTTTGGTTGAAATAGGTGTCTTCCTATGATAATCAAAAACTTTAATCGGTAAATCGACAGATTGAATCAGGAAATCCTGTGCTATTGATTCTGAAGTCTACTGGAGTGTGGGGGAAAACTGGGTTTCTGCTAGTTTTTTGAGAATTTTGTCCTGAAATCTGCTTTTTTTTGGTTGAAATAGGTGTCTTCCTATGATAATCAACAACTTTAATCGGATAATCGACAGATTGAATCTAGAAATCCTGTGCTTTGATTCTGAAGTCTACTGGATTGTGGGGGAAAACTTGGTTTCTGCTAGTTTTTTGAGAATTTAGGCCTGAAATCTGCTTTTTTTTGTTTGAAAGAGGTGTCTTCCTATGATAATCAACAACTTTACTCGGTAAATCGACAGATTGAATCAGGAAATCCTGTGCTTATGATTCTGAACTCTACTGGAGTGTAGGGGGAAAAACTTGGTTTCTGCTAGTTTTTTGAGAATTTAGGTCTGAAATCTGCTTTTTTTTGGTTGAAATAGGTGTCTTCCTATGATAATCAACAACTTAACTCAGTAAATCGGCAGATTGAATCTGGAAATCCTGTGCTTTGATTCTGAACTCTACTGGATTGTGGGGGAAAACTTGGTTTCTGCTAGTTTTTTGAGAATTTAGACCTGAAATCTGCTTTTTTTTGGTTGAAATAGGTGTCTTCCTATGATAATCAAAAACTTTCCTCGGTAAATCGGCAGATTGAATCTGGAAATCCTGTGCTTTGATTCTGAACTCTACTGGATTGTGGGGGAAAACTTGGTTTCTGCTAGTTTTTTGAGAATTTAGCCCTGAAATCTGCTTTTTTTTGTTGAAATAGGTGTCTTCCTATGATAATCAAAAACTTTCCTCGGTAAATCGACAGATTGAATCTGGAAATCCTGTGCTTTGATTCTGAACTCTACTGGATTGTGGGGGAAAACTTGGTTTCTGCTAGTTTTTTGAGAATTTTGGCCTGAAATCTGCTTTTTTTTGGTTGAAATAGGTGTCTTCCTATGATAATCAACAACTTTACTCGGTAAATCGACAGATTGAATCAGGAAATGCCTGTGCTTATGATTCTGAACTCTACTGGAGTGTAGGGGGAAAACTTGGTTTCTGCTAGTTTTTTGAGAATTTTGGCAAGAAATCTGCTTTTTTTTGTTTGAAATAGGTGTCTTCCTATGATAATCAACAACATTCCTCCGTTAATCGACAGATTGAATCTAGGAAATCCTGTGCTTTGATTCTGAAGTCTACTGGATTGTGGGGGAAAACTTGGTTTCTGCTAGTTTTTTGAGAATTTAGGCCCTGAAATCTGCTTTTTTTTATTTGAAATAGGTGTCTTCCTATGATAATCAACAACTTTCCTCCGTTAATCAACAGACTTGAATCTAGGAAATCCTGTGCTTTGATTCTGAAGTCTACTGGATTGTGGGGGAAAACTTGGTTTCTGCTAGTTTTTTGAGAATTTTGGCCTGAAATCTGCTTTTTTTGTTTGAAATAGGTGTCTTCCTATGATAATCAACAACTTTAATCGGTAATCGACAGATTGAATCTAGGAAATCCTGTGCTTTGATTCTGAAGTCTACTGGATTGTGGGGGAAAACTTGGTTTCTGCTAGTTTTTGAGAATTTAGGCCTGAAATCTGCTTTTTTTTGTTTGAAATAGGTGTCTTCCTATGATAATCAACAACTTTAATCGGTAAATCGACAGATTGAATCTAGGAAATCCTGTGCTTTGATTCTGAAGTCTACTGGATTGTGGGGGAAAACTTGGTTTCTGCTAGTTTTTTGAGAATTTAGGCCTGAAATCTGCTTTTTTTTGTTTGAAATAGGTGTCTTCCTATGATAATCAACAACTTTAATCGGTAAATCGACAGATTGAATCAGGAAATCCTGTGCTTTGATTCTGAAGTCTACTGGATTGTGGGGGAAAACTTGGTTTCTGCTAGTTTTTTGAGAATTTAGGACCTGAAATCTGCTTTTTTTTGGTTGAAAGAGGTGTCTTCCTATGATAATCAAAAACTTTCCTCGGTAAATCGACAGATTGAATCTGCAAATCCTGTGCTTTGATTCTGAACTCTACTGGAGTGTAGGGGAAAGCTTGGTTTCTGCTAGTTTTTTGAGAATTTAGGTCTGAAATCTGCTTTTTTTTGGTTGAAATAGGTGTCTTCTTATGATAATCAACAACTTTCCTCGGTAAATCGGCAGATTGAATCTGGAAATCCTGTGCTTTGATTCTGAACTCTACTGGATTGTGGGGGAAAACTTGGTTTCTGCTAGTTTTTTGAGAATTTAGACCTGAAATCTGCTTTTTTTTGGTTGAAATAGGTGTCTTCCTATGATAATCAAAAACTTTCCTCGGTAAATCGGCAGATTGAATCTGGAAATCCTGTGCTTTGATTCTGAACTCTACTGGATTGTGGGGGAAAACTTGGTTTCTGCTAGTTTTTTGAGAATTTAGCCCTGAAATCTGCTTTTTTTGTTGAAATAGGTGTCTTCCTATGATAATCAAAAACTTTCCTCGGTTAATCGACAGATTGAATCTGGAAATCCTGTGCTTTGATTCTGAACTCTACTGGATTGTGGGGGAAAACTTGGTTTCTGCTAGTTTTTTGAGAATTTAGACCTGAAATCTGCTTTTTTTTGTTGAAATAGGTGTCTTCCTATGATAATCAACAACTTTCCTCGGTAAATCGACAGATTGAATCTGGAAATGCTGTGCTATGATTCTGAACTCTACTGGAGTGTAGGGGAAAGCTTGGTTTCTGCTAGTTTTTTGAGAATTTAGGTCTGAAATCTGCTTTTTTTTGTTTGAAATAGGTGTCTTCTTATGATAATCAATAACATTCCTCGGTAAATCGGCAGACTGAATCTGGAAATCCTGTGCTTTGATTCTGAACTATACTGGATTGTGGGGGAAAACTTGGTTTCTGCTAGTTTTTTGAGAATTTAGCCCTGAAATCTGCTTTTTTTTGTTTGAAATAGGTGTCTTCCTATGATAATCAACAACTTTAATCGGATAATCGACAGATTGAATCAGGAAATCCTGTGCTTTGATTCTGAAGTCTACTGGATTGTGGGGGAAAACTTGGTTTCTGCTAGTTTTTTGAGAATTTAGGCCTGAAATCTGCTTTTTTTTGTTTGAAATAGGTGTCTTCCTATGATAATCAACAACTTTAATCGGATAATCAACAGATTGAATCAGGAAATCCTGTGCTTTGATTCTGAAGTCTACTGGATTGTGGGGGAAAACTTGGTTTCTGCTAGTTTTTTGAGAATTTAGGCCTGAAATCTGCTTTTTTTTGTTTGAAATAGGTGTCTTCCTATGATAATCAACAACTTTAATCGGTAAATCAACAGATTGAATCAGGAAATCCTGTGCTTTGATTCTGAAGTCTACTGGATTGTGGGGGAAAACTTGGTTTCTGCTAGTTTTTTGAGAATTTTGGCCTGAAATCTGCTTTTTTTTGTTTGAAATAGGTGTCTTCCTATGATAATCAACAACTTTAATCGGTAAATCGACAGATTGAATCAGGAAATCCTGTGCTTTGATTCTGAAGTCTACTGGATTGTGGGGGAAAACTTGGTTTCTGCTAGTTTTTTGAGAATTTAGGCCTGAAATCTGCTTTTTTTTGTTTGAAATAGGTGTCTTCCTATGATAATCAACAACTTTAATCGGATAATCGACAGATTGAATCAGGAAATCCTGTGCTTTGATTCTGAAGTCTACTGGATTGTGGGGGAAAACTTGGTTTCTGCTAGTTTTTTGAGAATTTAGGCCTGAAATCTGCTTTTTTTTGTTTGAAATAGGTGTCTTCCTATGATAATCAACAACTTTAATCGGATAAATCAACAGATTGAATCAGGAAATCCTGTGCTTTGATTCTGAAGTCTACTGGATTGTGGGGGAAAACTTGGTTTCTGCTAGTTTTTTGAGAATTTAGGCCTGAAATCTGCTTTTTTTTGGTTGAAATAGGTGTCTTCCTATGATAATCAACAACTTTACTCGGTAAATCGACAGATTGAATCTGGAAATCCTGTGCTATGATTCTGAACTCTACTGGAGTGTAGGGGAAAGCTTGGTTTCTGCTAGTTTTTTGAGAATTTAGGCCTGAAATCTGCTTGTTTTTAGTTCAAATAGGTGCCTTCTTATGATAATGTACAACTTTCCTCCGTTAATCAACAGATTGAAGTCTGGAAATCCTGTGCTTTGATTCTGAACTCTACTGGATTGTGGGGGAAAACTTGGTTTCTGCTAGTTTTTTTTAGAACTTAGGCCTGCAACCTGCTTTTTTTTGGTTGAAATAGGTGTCTTCCTATGATAATCAACAACTTTACTCGGTAAATCGACATATTGAATCTGGAAATCCTGTGCTGTGATTCTGAACTCTACTGGATTGTGGGGGAAAACTTGGTTTCTGCTAGTTTTTTGAGAATTTAGGCCTGAAATCTGCTTTTTTTTTGGTTGAAATAGGTGTCTTCCTATGATAATCAACAACTTTCCTCCGTTAATCAAGAGATTGAATCTAGAAATCCTGTGCTTTGATTCTGAAGTCTACTGGATTGTGGGGGAAAACTTGGTTTCTGCTAGTTTTTTGAGAATTTAGGCCTGAAATCTGCTTTTTTTTTGGTTGAAATAGGTGTCTTCCTATGATAATCAACAACTTTACTCGGATAATCGACAGATTGAATCAGGAAATCCTGTGCTTTGATTCTGAAGTCTACTGGATTGTGGGGGAAAACTTGGTTTCTGCTAGTTTTTTGAGAATTTAGGCCTGAAATCTGCTTTTTTTTGGTTTGAATAGGTGTCTTCCTATGATAATGTACAACTTTCCTCTGTAAATCGACAGATTGAATCTGGAAATCCTGTGCTTTGATTCTGAAGTCTACTGGATTGTGGGGTAAAACTTGTTTTCTGCTAGTTTTTTGAGAATTTAGGCCTGAAATCTGCTTTTTTTTGTTTGAAATAGGTGTCTTCCTATGATAATCAACAACTTTAATCGGATAATCGACAGATTGAATCAGGAAATCCTGTGCTTTGATTCTGAAGTCTACTGGATTGTGGGGGAAAACTTGGTTTCTGCTAGTTTTTTGAGAATTTAGGCCTGAAATCTGCTTTTTTTTGTTTGAAATAGGTGTCTTCCTATGATAATCAACAACTTTAATCGGATAATCGACAGATTGAATCAGGAAATCCTGTGCTTTGATTCTGAAGTCTACTGGATTGTGGGGGAAAACTTGGTTTCTGCTAGTTTTTTGAGAATTTAGGCCTGAAATCTGCTTTTTTTTGTTTGAAATAGGTGTCTTCCTATGATAATCAACAACTTTAATCGGATAAATCGACAGATTGAATCAGGAAATCCTGTGCTTTGATTCTGAAGTCTACTGGATTGTGGGGGAAAACTTGGTTTCTGCTAGTTTTTTGAGAATTTTGGCCTGAAATCTGCTTTTTTTGTTTGAAATAGGTGTCTTCCTATGATAATCAACAAGTTTCCTCGGTAAATCGACAGATTGAATCTGGAAATCCTGTGCTTTGATTCTGAAGTCTACTGGATTGTGGGGGAAAACTTGGTTTCTGCTAGTTTTTTGAGAATTCAGGCCTGAAATCTGCTTTTATTTGGTTGAAATAGCTGTCTTCCTATGATAATCAACAACTACCATGGTCTGGCTCAGTTGGTAGCACATAAGACCTTTAATGGGGAAGGTCGTGAGTTCAACCCTGCAGTGGGCACTAGTGTCCTCCCTACTCTAGTCTTGAGGTCTGTGGTGACAGGTTGGACTCGATGATCTTTGAGGTCTCTTCCAACCTTAGTGATACTGAACTTTCCTCGGTAAATTGACCTGTTGAATCTGGAAATCCTGTGCTTTGATTCTGAACTCTACTGGATTGTGGGGGAAAACTTGGTTTCTGCTAGTTTTTTGAGAATTTAGACCTGAAATCTGCTTTTTTTTGGTTGAAATAGGTGTCTTCCTATGATAATCAACAACTTTAATCGGATAATCGACAGATTGAATCAGGAAATCCTGTGCTTTGATTCTGAAGTCTACTGGATTGTGGGGGAAAACTTGGTTTCTGCTAGTTTTTTGAGAATTTAGGCCTGAAATCTGCTTTTTTTTGTTTGAAATAGGTGTCTTCCTATGATAATCAACAACTTTAATCGGATAATCGACAGATTGAATCAGGAAATCCTGTGCTTTGATTCTGAAGTCTACTGGATTGTGGGGGAAAACTTGGTTTCTGCTAGTTTTTTGAGAATTTAGGCCTGAAATCTGCTTTTTTTTGTTTGAAATAGGTGTCTTCCTATGATAATCAACAACTTTAATCGGATAATCGACAGATTGAATCAGGAAATCCTGTGCTTTGATTCTGAAGTCTACTGGATTGTGGGGGAAAACTTGGTTTCTGCTAGTTTTTTGAGAATTTAGGCCTGAAATCTGCTTTTTTTGTTTGAAATAGGTGTCTTCCTATGATAATCAACAACTTTAATCGGATAATCGACAGATTGAATCTAGGAAATCCTGTGCTTTGATTCTGAAGTCTACTGGATTGTGGGGGAAAACTTGGTTTCTGCTAGTTTTTTGAGAATTTAGGCCTGAAATCTGCTTTTTTTTGTTTGAAATAGGTGTCTTCCTATGATAATCAACAACTTTAATCGGATAATCGACAGATTGAATCTAGGAAATCCTGTGCTTTGATTCTGAAGTCTACTGGATTGTGGGGGAAAACTTGGTTTCTGCTAGTTTTTTGAGAATTTAGGCCTGAAATCTGCTTTTTTTTGTTTGAAATAGGTGTCTTCCTATGATAATCAACAACTTTAATCGGATAATCGACAGATTGAATCAGGAAATCCTGTGCTTTGATTCTGAAGTCTACTGGATTGTGGGGGAAAACTTGGTTTCTGCTAGTTTTTTGAGAATTTAGGCCTGAAATCTGCTTTTTTTTGTTTGAAATAGGTGTCTTCCTATGATAATCAACAACTTTAATCGGATAATCGACAGATTGAATCAGGAAATCCTGTGCTTTGATTCTGAAGTCTACTGGATTGTGGGGGAAAACTTGGTTTCTGCTAGTTTTTTGAGAATTTAGGCCTGAAATCTGCTTTTTTTTGTTTGAAATAGGTGTCTTCCTATGATAATCAACAACTTTAATCGGATAATCGACAGATTGAATCAGGAAATCCTGTGCTTTGATTCTGAAGTCTACTGGATTGTGGGGGAAAACTTGGTTTCTGCTAGTTTTTTGAGAATTTAGGCCTGAAATCTGCTTTTTTTGTTTGAAATAGGTGTCTTCCTATGATAATCAACAACTTTAATCGGATAATCAACAGATTGAATCAGGAAATCCTGTGCTTTGATTCTGAAGTCTACTGGATTGTGGGGGAAAACTTGGTTTCTGCTAGTTTTTTGAGAATTTTGGCCTGAAATCTGCTTTTTTTTGTTTGAAATAGGTGTCTTCCTATGATAATCAACAACTTTAATCGGATAATCAACAGATTGAATCAGGAAATCCTGTGCTTTGATTCTGAAGTCTACTGGATTGTGGGGGAAAACTTGGTTTCTGCTAGTTTTTTGAGAATTTAGGCCTGAAATCTGCTTTTTTTTGTTTGAAATAGGTGTCTTCCTATGATAATCAACAACTTTAATCGGATAATCGACAGATTGAATCAGGAAATCCTGTGCTTTGATTCTGAAGTCTACTGGATTGTGGGGGAAAACTTGGTTTCTGCTAGTTTTTTGAGAATTTAGGCCTGAAATCTGCTTTTTTTTGTTT
The DNA here is from genome assembly GCF_014839835.1 of Dryobates pubescens. NCBI lineage: Eukaryota > Metazoa > Chordata > Aves > Piciformes > Picidae > Dryobates > Dryobates pubescens. Next base: position 462,022 of record NW_026530684.1, read on the forward strand.
GAAATAGGTGTCTTCCTATGATAATCAACAACTTTAATCGGATAATCGACAGATTGAATCAGGAAATCCTGTGCTTTGATTCTGAAGTCTACTGGATTGTGGGGGAAAACTTGGTTTCTGCTAGTTTTTTGAGAATTTTGGCCTGAAATCTGCTTTTTTTTGTTTGAAATAGGTGTCTTCCTATGATAATCAACAACTTTAATCGGATAATCGACAGATTGAATCAGGAAATCCTGTGCTTTGATTCTGAAGTCTACTGGATTGTGGGGGAAAACTTGGTTTCTGCTAGTTTTTTGAGAATTTAGGCCTGAAATCTGCTTTTTTTTGTTTGAAATAGGTGTCTTCCTATGATAATCAACAACTTTAATCGGATAATCGACAGATTGAATCAGGAAATCCTGTGCTTTGATTCTGAAGTCTACTGGATTGTGGGGGAAAACTTGGTTTCTGCTAGTTTTTTGAGAATTTAGGCCTGAAATCTGCTTTTTTTTGTTTGAAATAGGTGTCTTCCTATGATAATCAACAACTTTAATCGGATAATCAACAGATTGAATCAGGAAATCCTGTGCTTTGATTCTGAAGTCTACTGGATTGTGGGGGAAAACTTGGTTTCTGCTAGTTTTTTGAGAATTTAGGCCTGAAATCTGCTTTTTTTTGTTTGAAATAGGTGTCTTCCTATGATAATCAACAACTTTAATCGGATAATCAACAGATTGAATCAGGAAATCCTGTGCTTTGATTCTGAAGTCTACTGGATTGTGGGGGAAAACTTGGTTTCTGCTAGTTTTTTGAGAATTTAGGCCTGAAATCTGCTTTTTTTGTTTGAAATAGGTGTCTTCCTATGATAATCAACAACTTTAATCGGATAATCGACAGATTGAATCAGGAAATCCTGTGCTTTGATTCTGAAGTCTACTGGATTGTGGGGGAAAACTTGGTTTCTGCTAGTTTTTTGAGAATTTAGGCCTGAAATCTGCTTTTTTTGTTTGAAATAGGTGTCTTCCTATGATAATCAACAACTTTAATCGGATAATCGACAGATTGAATCAGGAAATCCTGTGCTTTGATTCTGAAGTCTACTGGATTGTGGGGGAAAACTTGGTTTCTGCTAGTTTTTTGAGAATTTAGGCCTGAAATCTGCTTTTTTTTGTTTGAAATAGGTGTCTTCCTATGATAATCAACAACTTTAATCGGATAATCGACAGATTGAATCAGGAAATCCTGTGCTTTGATTCTGAAGTCTACTGGATTGTGGGGGAAAACTTGGTTTCTGCTAGTTTTTTGAGAATTTAGGCCTGAAATCTGCTTTTTTTGTTTGAAATAGGTGTCTTCCTATGATAATCAACAACTTTAATCGGATAATCGACAGATTGAATCAGGAAATCCTGTGCTTTGATTCTGAAGTCTACTGGATTGTGGGGGAAAACTTGGTTTCTGCTAGTTTTTTGAGAATTTAGGCCTGAAATCTGCTTTTTTTTGTTTGAAATAGGTGTCTTCCTATGATAATCAACAACTTTAATCGGATAATCAACAGATTGAATCAGGAAATCCTGTGCTTTGATTCTGAAGTCTACTGGATTGTGGGGGAAAACTTGGTTTCTGCTAGTTTTTTGAGAATTTAGGCCTGAAATCTGCTTTTTTTTGTTTGAAATAGGTGTCTTCCTATGATAATCAACAACTTTAATCGGATAATCGACAGATTGAATCAGGAAATCCTGTGCTTTGATTCTGAAGTCTACTGGATTGTGGGGGAAAACTTGGTTTCTGCTAGTTTTTTGAGAATTTTGGCCTGAAATCTGCTTTTTTTTGTTTGAAATAGGTGTCTTCCTATGATAATCAACAACTTTAATCGGATAATCGACAGATTGAATCAGGAAATCCTGTGCTTTGATTCTGAAGTCTACTGGATTGTGGGGGAAAACTTGGTTTCTGCTAGTTTTTTGAGAATTTTGGCCTGAAATCTGCTTTTTTTTGTTTGAAATAGGTGTCTTCCTATGATAATCAACAACTTTAATCGGATAATCGACAGATTGAATCAGGAAATCCTGTGCTTTGATTCTGAAGTCTACTGGATTGTGGGGGAAAACTTGGTTTCTGCTAGTTTTTTGAGAATTTAGGCCTGAAATCTGCTTTTTTTTGTTTGAAATAGGTGTCTTCCTATGATAATCAACAACTTTAATCGGATAATCGACAGATTGAATCAGGAAATCCTGTGCTTTGATTCTGAAGTCTACTGGATTGTGGGGGAAAACTTGGTTTCTGCTAGTTTTTTGAGAATTTAGGCCTGAAATCTGCTTTTTTTGTTTGAAATAGGTGTCTTCCTATGATAATCAACAACTTTAATCGGATAATCGACAGATTGAATCAGGAAATCCTGTGCTTTGATTCTGAAGTCTACTGGATTGTGGGGGAAAACTTGGTTTCTGCTAGTTTTTTGAGAATTTAGGCCTGAAATCTGCTTTTTTTTGTTTGAAATAGGTGTCTTCCTATGATAATCAACAACTTTAATCGGATAATCAACAGATTGAATCAGGAAATCCTGTGCTTTGATTCTGAAGTCTACTGGATTGTGGGGGAAAACTTGGTTTCTGCTAGTTTTTTGAGAATTTAGGCCTGAAATCTGCTTTTTTTTGTTTGAAATAGGTGTCTTCCTATGATAATCAACAACTTTAATCGGATAATCGACAGATTGAATCAGGAAATCCTGTGCTTTGATTCTGAAGTCTACTGGATTGTGGGGGAAAACTTGGTTTCTGCTAGTTTTTTGAGAATTTAGGCCTGAAATCTGCTTTTTTTTGTTTGAAATAGGTGTCTTCCTATGATAATCAACAACTTTAATCGGATAATCGACAGATTGAATCAGGAAATCCTGTGCTTTGATTCTGAAGTCTACTGGATTGTGGGGGAAAACTTGGTTTCTGCTAGTTTTTTGAGAATTTAGGCCTGAAATCTGCTTTTTTTTGTTTGAAATAGGTGTCTTCCTATGATAATCAACAACTTTAATCGGATAATCGACAGATTGAATCAGGAAATCCTGTGCTTTGATTCTGAAGTCTACTGGATTGTGGGGGAAAACTTGGTTTCTGCTAGTTTTTTGAGAATTTAGGCCTGAAATCTGCTTTTTTTTGTTTGAAATAGGTGTCTTCCTATGATAATCAACAACTTTAATCGGATAATCGACAGATTGAATCAGGAAATCCTGTGCTTTGATTCTGAAGTCTACTGGATTGTGGGGGAAAACTTGGTTTCTGCTAGTTTTTTGAGAATTTAGGCCTGAAATCTGCTTTTTTTTGTTTGAAATAGGTGTCTTCCTATGATAATCAACAACTTTAATCGGATAATCAACAGATTGAATCAGGAAATCCTGTGCTTTGATTCTGAAGTCTACTGGATTGTGGGGGAAAACTTGGTTTCTGCTAGTTTTTTGAGAATTTAGGCCTGAAATCTGCTTTTTTTTGTTTGAAATAGGTGTCTTCCTATGATAATCAACAACTTTAATCGGATAATCAACAGATTGAATCAGGAAATCCTGTGCTTTGATTCTGAAGTCTACTGGATTGTGGGGGAAAACTTGGTTTCTGCTAGTTTTTTGAGAATTTAGGCCTGAAATCTGCTTTTTTTGTTTGAAATAGGTGTCTTCCTATGATAATCAACAACTTTAATCGGATAATCGACAGATTGAATCAGGAAATCCTGTGCTTTGATTCTGAAGTCTACTGGATTGTGGGGGAAAACTTGGTTTCTGCTAGTTTTTTGAGAATTTAGGCCTGAAATC